>NW_010225189.1:0-18525 GCF_000690775.1 Eurypyga helias | reverse complement strand
ACAGTGCGCCTGTCCAGGCCAGTGACTTCTCCTTGCTTTTCAGCTTCATGGGTCTTCTACCATAACACAAAAGTCACGGTAGTAAATTCTATAACTGTAATGCTGTGTGTGCTTGTAGCAAGCTCCTGACAACCTATCAGCTTCCCAGAGAATATCAGAAAGGCTCCTTTCTGAAGAGACCAGCAAAATGCAGTTTTAGATTTATTCAGGCCATTTCAACCACAGCAGCAACACTATTTGAACCCTGTAAATTGAGTATGTCTTCTTCCTCCGGAAAAACAATTTCTGTGGTGAGATGTGGCAATCTGAAGCAAGCTAACCAGTTGCAAGGAAGGTGATGACAGTGAGGCTTACAATAGAAAGGGCAATCATGGAGTCACAGAAGTAAGTTACTGTTAAACCCACACAAAATCTATTCCGGCCCTGTCCTTTCTGGACAAACGCTGGCTTAGCTCATAAGCAAAGAAAATTAAGACTCAAAAGCGTTCAGAACACTGAACCCTAAAAGTAAGGGGGAACATCAACGATGTTTGCATTTATAAACTGCATGCAGTCTGCCAGAAAATGTATTTGGCCCGTTGGTCAGTGCAAGGAGCACACCACAGCTGGGCTGAGCTGCAGCCCGCTGTTAGTCACGCTTTAAGGACTAACCATCTAACCCAAAATTCACTTACTGAGCACAGACCAAAGCGAGCAAGTAGAAACCTGCACGTCTTCCCTCATATCCTTCAGTTCTGGCTCCCTACTCTCCCTCTGTCCCAGTGCTTCCCTGCTTCGCTCCCTCTCCTCCTTCCCAGGCTGCTATACCCACCAGCACCCCACGAAAGGCACAGGGATGCCCTTACCGAAAAGCAGAGAGGTGATGCCAGATTTCCTGCGCTGAGTCCTGCGCCGTACAACCTGAGGGAGAGGGAAAGGAGAGAACAAAGCGCACACACTAAGACAGAGTTCAGAAATAAAATGCAGCAATCCTCCACCCAGGTCAGCTCTGGGCAAGGGGTCCTGACAGCCACCACTGGAAGGGACAGGCAGGTGAACCAGCAATTTTAGACAGGAGTTCTTCTACTGCAAGGAATCGACTCCACTGCTTGATCTGCTCCACGTGCAGTGGGTTATTTATAGCTCAATTAAAGCATAATTGAAGTTCAAGAATCAACCAGGATTCAAGTGGATAATTTTAGTTCTAATTCTACTTGTTGCCAAAAGCAGTTCTACACATAATTACATATAAATTTCTAAGAGGATGCCTATTACATTTCACAATCGTGGGAGTGTCTTGTGATTAGCACACAGAGGAGCACCAAGAATCTCTTTCACACAGGCTTGACAAACAAGAGCTACACCTGCAACTGCAGACTGTAGTCCAAGATTAAACACAGGTGCATTTTTTTATTCAGCTCCTCAAAGGTTGCTGCTGTTTTCTGACTCCACCTTCCAGAGTTACTTTAGTGTATCAGTTTCGTACTAATGGATTAACTTCAGTTCCTACTCTGCAAGCTCCAAGCAAATTCTGCCAAAAGCATATGTTGCTTCTTTTAGTTTCCATTAATAAAATGCATCACTTTCCATCCTCACTCTCATTAATGATAATTACAATAAATGTAAATATGCCTTTCACCCGTGGATTTATCAACCAGGGCAGAGCTGGCAGCATTTCATCAGCACAGCCCTCCCCCTTGCTTCCCAGTAGCATTTCTCCGCTGGGTGACAGTCAACCTGGAGCCCATATCCTCTCAGACGGGAGGGCCTCTTGCTCACAAACAGCAACTAGGAGGGAGCACGTAAGGGAATGGTAAAGACAGAGCAGCAGCAGCAGGGACTCTGGGCACTCACTTTGGATAAATTGTTGACGGTCGTGCTGGAGTTGAGCAGCTGTCCTTGGTCAGCAATGAGGTAGGCCAAGTGTTTGCGACGCTGGGTCTCCACCGCCACATCTGTCAGCGAGCCAGACACGCGCATGGCCTCCCGCAGCAGCACATCTGCATCTTCAATCTGACTGGGAATGTCTGAGAGCGTGTTGAAGATCGAGGCAGAGTTCTCAGACTGGATTAGCTCATCCTCCTGCAACGATGCAGTCATTTTGCCACACAGAACGGCAAGCATGACAGCTATGCTCTTGGGGCTGCCAGATGCAATTTTACATTCAGTGGACAGCCTGGGCCAGAAACAACGCAGGTACAACTAGATAATTCTGTAAAAACTGCAGTAGGAAGAATCCAAGCTACCTATGGGAGGGGAACAGTATCTTTTACTACTGTACTGCACTGAGATCTGCCCCTAAAATTCTAGCTGTCATGCTTTTGAATCACAGCCACCATCACAGAAATGAAGTCAAATCAACAAGCAAGGACAAAACAGAAGCTACACTGCACCCACCGCCAGGACTGGGCACAACAGGAATCTCGCTGGGGACAAGAGAATGGAAGCTGCTCAGTCTCACATACAACATGCTCCTACCTGTGCTCCCCCTTCCTCCCAGCAGGCTCACCCTCACCCTTCCCACAGCAAGCTGAACCACAAAAATCCTGAATCCCGAAAAGTGCCTTGGAAGTTCTTCAGAGCTCCCAGTTCTGAAGAACGTGGGAGGTCATCTTCCTGACCATATTCCCAAATCACATATAGGAAGTGGATACAAAACCTTCTTGCCCCTAAAACTCAGAATTAAACACCTAAGTGCTACAAAGGAGGAAGAGGAGATGGGAATTACCTTCATACTGAGCATGCCCAGCGTGAGCTGGAACAGCACCAGAGAGCCCTGGTAGAAGAAGAGGTCCCAGATACGCAGCAGCAGCTTGATATGGACAACACTAGCAAAAGAGGTGAGGAACCAGTGCAAGGTGATCAAGGAGAGCTCTGTGAATAGAGACACGGGAGAGTCACAACAGAAGTCAGTGAAGATGGACTCTCCTAAGGCCTGTCCTCCCAGTTTAAAGATGACCATCCATTGCCTCCAGGGCCAGGAGGTTTGCTCCCAGCCCCGCTGCCCTCCCTTTGTGAAACAAGGACAATAATCTTTGTCTGCGTGTCACCTGGCAAGAAAAGCTAAGGTTTCTAGGGCACACTTTTACCGATGTCATGCTCCTGGAGCAGCTTGTCCAGGCGGGGCAGGTACTGCACGATGAGCTGTCGCAGGACGCGCTGGTCCGTCTGCACGCCCATCAGGGTGGTGCTGAAGTAGGAGGCAGGAACCAGTTCCTCAATAATAGCGCACATCATCCAGAAGGCATCTTCTTCCTCCAAGAAGAGCAGCAGAGAAGCAGCCACCTGGGATTTTGAAGGAAGAAGAACTGCATGCCAAGTCTGTCCTAAGGGGAGCAGAACTCTTCTCCCACTTCCTCACATGGAGATGAACCAGTGTCTAGGTGATCAATGCCTTCCTCCCTCTGCAGCAGCTTTCCTGCAGTCTCCACTGAATGCATTTCTCCTCAGTGTAATGCCTGTCCCTCCCCAACAGATGGACTGAATTCTTCCACATCTTTGGATGCGCTGCATTATTCTGCTCTCCCTTTCATTAGGAAAAATGTTCCATGAGGAAGGGATTTCCCTTCATCTCATCTGGAGACCACACTGTCTGGCAGCACCGCTTCAACTTACTCGCCCCAGAATAGCCACCATGGACAAAACGATCCCTGTCACAGACACACGGAGAGCAGGTTACCATGCCAGTGCCTTGGCAATATCCAATCTCAGGGTAGAGCCAGGCAAGTCCCCGTAGTATCCTGCGTAGCCGTGGCACCCCGATACTGTTCATGTTGGAGAAGCAGGCGTTGCTGGGCATCGTACGGAGCAAGTCCTTTTCAATCTGCCAGAGAGCCATAAACAAGGAGAGGGTCAGCTGGCAGCACCTGAACAATTGCCTTCTGCTCCCTGCACTTCCCCACAGCTCCTTGCCTCGGGGAACTCTGCTTCCCCACACCCATCCCTAAGTCCTTAGGCACCAAAACCAGCCCTGTCCAAGCACCTGGGGTCAGTTTAGCAACCTTCACTGACATGTGAGAAAATGCCAGTGCAGATGGCAACTTGGTGTTTCCCAAGAAATACTTGCCTAAAACTCAGCCCCTCGCTTCACCTCTGAGAATAGCAGGCATACTGGTTGAGAATTTCATCTGCCTGGATTTCAAGCAAGGCTTCCCAACAAACCTATTCCAGAGAAAAACCAACCACCTCGCCACATCTGTGACAGTGAACTTGGAGGTGAACAGCCCACATACCTCTCTGGGGCAGTGGTGTTCCTCTTTCCAACCACTTTGAACCTAACTTCTCAGTGAGAGGTGAACATGTGCAGAGCTCGGTTTCTTCTGCCATGGCCTTTGCCTCCTCCCACAAAGGGAGAGGTCAGAAGAAGAGGGAAAACACCCTGTAACAGTTTTGCTGGTGTTCAGAGACTTTGTGTTTGGGGGAACAAAGACAATCCCTGGAAGCAGCTGCCACTACGTCAACAGAGGTGCATCTATCAGCCTTTCACCCTTCACTTCCCTCAGTGACTATCAGGATGTTGGTAACTGCAGCACTGTTTTCTAGCCTGCAGGCAGTATGGCTCCAACCCTTTCCCTGATGTCCTAGGAAGGAGAGGAGCTGCACGGTTGCTATTCCAACAAAACAAAGGAGAAATATGCCCAACAGGATTAAGCTTTAGCAGGATTCAACCACACATGTCCTCTCAACTGCTCCTGCTGCAGGTGTTAGGCAGACACCCCTTCCTCCTCACGCAGCAAGTCTTGCCCTTCTCCCCACTCCCTTGTGTCTCAGCACTAGTGAGGATCTCCTACCTGTTTGGCAGCAATGGTTTCATCGTTAGAGCTATTTTTCACGATATCCCGATATGACATCTCTGAATTCCTCTTCTTCTGTAAGGCCCCCGACAGGCGCATCCACAGCTGGAGGGACAGGGTGAACAGAGGTAGGAAGAGTCAATAAGAGACACAGAAAGTCATAACCTGTCAGCCTCTCAACCAAGAGAAAGCAGTCTCGCTCTGCTGTCTCTTACTCTGGGCAGCCTGCCCAGAACAGGCAGCACTCTCACCTGTGGCCTCATGCTGTGTGGGATGCCGGCTAGCACCAGGGAGCGCAGCTTCTCCGAATGTGGGAGGGTGACCTCAATTTTGTCCCAGGTGAGGTCGCCCACGTCATGGTTGTGTGTAAATTCCAGATGAGCCTGCCACTTGAGCCGCTGCTGCGGCTCCTCCGTCAGTGGGACCCCCAGAAGCTTGCTGGAGTTTGGCTCAGCACCATCTGCCTCAGCAAAGGGAAGGGAGAGAAACGGAGACAAGTGAGAGAGGGAAGAGGAGAGGGAACGAATATAGAATGGGGTGGGGAGGAGGATGGCCATCCGAAGAAAGTACACTGAAAACATTCATGACTTCCAGCCAGAGCATGGAAGGACAAAGCTTGGTTTCTAACCGTCTTCTCCATGCAGTACATTTTATAGTCGTAAGCAAAAGGCACTGGGGCCTTGAGAACTAAGAAGCTGTCAGCAGGCTTCTAGTCTCCACTTACTCATGATTTAGAGCAGAGTGTGGCTGGAATTAAACAAGACGCCGGCAGCAGTCATCCTGCTGGGTTCTGTAAGGATCTGTAAATCAGGCTGACAAAAGCATAGCAAGCCTCAGAGGCGGCAAGCAAAAGCTGTATGCTCATGCATAACATAACTTGCACCTCATTTATTTAATATTATTAAAAATTAATTTGGTGATATTTAATCACCAGGAAGAAGCTTTAACAGGGACACCTCCAAATCCACAATGAGGGAGCGCCTTAACCTGAGGCTGGCTTTCTAAAATAGATACTTGAGCACAGGTACAGGTTTGACATAAGGCACTCTGTCCTTCATCATGTCACACATCCCAACAATGCAGTCCAAATCTTTCTGCTAATTTTATAACACACGAGTCTATCAAATGTTCTGGCGGAAGAAAATCGCTGTGTCCTGTTCTCATCTCTGGGTCATCACTTCAAAAAGGATCCTCTGTGACTCCAGGCGCCTCAGGGCATACATGCAAACAACTTCTGCCCTTGCACTGTATGACCTGAGTCCTGGAAATGTCATCTCGGAGCACATAAAGCAACTCCTGCATCCGCTACTCCTTTCTCTCCCTCTTTGCAAAGGCAGTCAGCTGTTGTAGCCCAATGTCCAGCTGCAATAGCTCTCCACACCTCCTCCTGTTTGGTCTCCTGTCTCTGTAACTTGCAGAAGAAGTAGGACGTGCCTTCTGCCCGTGCAGTTTGCCCTATGCTTTGCCAAACTGCTAGGCTGGGCAGAACACAAACTGCTGCCGTGCATCTTGGCCGCGAGGTTTTTAACAGAGATCATGTGTCACTGTGCCTGTCACTGGTGCTTACAGCACACCATGACAGAGACCCCACCGTCAACTGGGAAAGCTGCCCTTCCCCAGCATGTAGCTGGGAAATGGTCACATCTGCTTCACTTTGCTCGCTCTCTCACCCATGGCACAAGCATAATGGGATGGAAGTGACTCTGCTGCATATTCTACACTCCGGAGTCCCATAAGACAGCACGGACCTGGATTAGAATGGTAGGATACAGAAAGATGACGACGGGTGGGTAGATGAGACCTAGCATAGAACAGTTGTAAAATCACCCGGAAGCATGGGAAGGGCTGGACCCAGAGACAACAGAAGGGTTAGGGATGGGACTGACTTTACCTTCCTTATCAACTCGGAAACCAAATTCATCGTAGCGGAACTCTGGCTGCTCGATGGATTCTTCTTTCTGGGTAACGTGAGGAAGTAGAACAGACACTATCACCAGCCTTGAACAACTGAACAGAGATGTGGGTATTGCCCCATCCCACCGTGCCCTCTGAGAAACTAGACCCCTTGCCCTTTTATTTCTGGTGCTTCCCACCACCACTCCCAGGTAGGGAGGTGTTGCATGCCACCCCCATTTTAATTTCTCTATAGAAATTGTGAGGCCCTGCTTTCCTACTTGCACAGATTTCCCCAGCAATCCCTTTTCCAGCAGAGCCTAGTACCTCTGCTTGAGCGCAGCATCATATCAAGATCAGAACTTCCCCACCTGGAGGGGAACACAGCCCTCCTCATGAGCTGAGCAGTCCCCACACATCAGCTAAAGGGGTCTCCCCTCTCTGCATCTCTAATACACAGCAGTCCTCTGTCACCTAGTGTCCACACGCTGCAAATTCAGCTCTCTGCATTGCTCCATCTCCTGCCTGTTGCCTTCAGATTTTCTCTGAGACACAGCAGGCAAAACTGGGATTTGCACCTGTGAAGCAAGGCCAAATTATAGGCCAAAAGAAATTATGACCCAAATCTCAACTTTCCTCATCTGTGCTCACTGCTGGCACTGGGGGATACACACCAGAGGTTACAACCAGGCTTTTTTAAGGAGTAAAACCTCCTCTTTTCCTGCAAGCTCTCCTGCCCCTCCTGTGGCGTCTCTCGCAAGCATTGCACCCGAGCAGCACCCCAGAAGTTTGCCTCTAGCACAGCTCCACAATAAGCTCAGTCTGCTTCACTGAGCTCCGCTGCCTTCAGCAACCACTGTGGGTAAGTTGCAAAATTCCATAGCTGCTTCCTTCCTTCCTGCTCTGCCCACCTGGTGACAAGTCTTGAGGCTAGCATTTCCTGCCATGCACAAGCCATCCAGAGTAGCTTGATGGTGACAGAGACTCCCTGAGGGTGTCAACATTTTTACAGTGGAGCAATAGTTGCAAAAGGGCAGGGCAATAATTCACACAAGTTTCTTTGTGCTCTGCAAGATCCTCTCGCAAGAGCCAGGATGCAGCCGCAAAACACACACAGTTTAAGTGGCAAACAAGTGTCCACAACCAAACCATCAGAGGAAAAGTGCAACTTTCCCTCCTTTTCCTCCGTTCAGAGACCACCAGAGATCACCGGGGTCCCTTTACTCCTGTGCAGAGCCAGAGAACACCCCCTCCCTTCCCCACACAGTACCTGTGTGTATTTTGCCAGTATCTCCTGGGGCCAAATGCTGGGAGTGAGTGCTGAGAAGGGACCCCCAGCAGAGGGGGTGTGATGGCCTAAACAGAAAAAGATCAACATAGAGCAGTGAAAACCTGGAAGGACTCCCTCGGAAGACGCACACTTCATACAGACTGTTCCAGCAAGGGCAGGACTCTGGGCAGTTTGTCACTGCGGCCACTCTAGACACTGAGAGAGCTCCCACTTCACCAAGGAAGCAAGTGATTTCAGATGGGCTTTTCCCTTATCATCAAGCAAAAGAAGCAGGAAGGCAAAACAGAGTTCCCTCTAAGGAAGAAACTTTCAGGGAAGAGTAATAGTTCCATGGCATCATGTGATTGTTCTGCTTGGAAAAGCTGTGCAGTCAGTGCCAAACCAGGGGAACCACTACTGAAAAAAATTGTTATGAAGATGAAAAGGTCTCCTGCTGAGGCACTGACCCCAGCACCAGCAGCACTCCAGAGTTCCCTAAAACCCTGCCACCCAGGCACCTAAATGGGAAACCTGAGCCCTCAGCAAGATGCTGTCTTTGCTCCAGAAAGGCTGGGATACTGCCAGACCACGTAGAGAGCGCTGCAGCAGTGGAAGTATGCCTATCATCTTGGTCCTTTCTGTTCAAGGGAAGCACCTTTCCAGTCTCCAGTAGTGTCCCACTGCACAGCTTCCCTTGGAATAAAAGCAGACATCAAGTTTTGCAATTGAAGCAGATGCCCCAGGTCTTCATCTGTGCACATGGCCAAGAAAAAGGATTACTCAGCTTTGAAGTGTAGCCTCCCTCAGGGTTACATGCCCTGAAATAACCAGCTGGACCAGGAAGGAAGGTTTAGACAAAAATATGGGGTGGGAGAGCCGGCCACGGTAAGATGACCTAGTTTTAGTAATCTCAGCAGTCCACAGTTCAACCCCAGTAACTCTTCAGCCTTCTGCCTGCCCTAGAGCTACCCCAGTACAGCAAAAAATGTCTCAGATTATGAAGTGAGCCGCCCACTTTGGGGCAAATCTTGGGAGGAGAACAGAATCAAGTAAATCTTATGAAAAATGGGGAAGGCAGACTACATTTTAACCTCTTTCTTTCTCTGTTTTCAACGGCTGAAGCAGCTTCTGCAGGTCTCAGCACAGGGTAAAAAAGGGAACAGAGTTCAATCTGAGTGAAAAGGCAGCTGGGTCACAAAGAGTGGGCAGTTTCCTCTCCCTGAGTTTGCCTGGACAGTATGTTAATGTAAAGAATGGCTCTTGGAACCAGTAATTTTCTTTTACTATGTTGCAGCTGAAGAAAGAACAAGCAAGCAAACAAACAAGAAGATACTGTGTCCATTTTTGTCTGCTCACCTGACATTGCACTAGTTGAGGAGGAGTAGAAGAGGCTGTCAGCAGGTCCAGAAAGGCTGTTCTTGGGGGGTCAGAGGTCACTATCCTGTTACGAAAAGGAAGGAGAAAAAAAGAAAAAGGTGATGAGACAATTCAATTACTATCTAAGAACTTGGTGGGGGACACACGGACCCCTCACACACAACTTCACCACAGGAAAATTAAATCCCTTAGTATTTAAATTCCCCCACAGGAAAATTAAATTTCAGAGACTGGAATTTCCTCTTGGCTTCATACCTACCCATCAGCTAGAAAGAGCACACTGTCATTTACCAAATTCCTTTTGACAGTAACAGCATTGCTGATTGAAAGAATGCCAAAAACCAAGTCAACTTTCATCACTTTTTCCATCAAATATTGTGAGCCTTATATCTAATTAAGAATACTGAAAAAACCCTACACCATACATCATGCTCTGAACACACTGACCAGGGAGAAGGGACTGGAATGATGAAAAGGGTTTAAGGGGGGATCATTAGATGCAATAACCCTGAAAGAGATTTTAGGAATAGCATCACAAACCACAGGAGCAAAGTGTATTAGGCTGTGGAATACAGCTCCCTGGAGGGAGCTGGGAAAGCTTCTGACAAGGATTTTCTGTGATGAACTGGGCTAGGATGTGGATAACATGCTATCAAGTTCCTCTGCAATGAGCCAGGCTCTTCTAAACTAAATCTGAGGTGACAGAGCTCAGATGCTGAAACAGCCTGCCTGCACAGCTCCCCTCCTTACTTTCCTGATACCAGTTCACAGCAGAATTTTATAGGGCTTTTCCAGGACAAAAATGGAATAATTCAATAATCAGAGAGATATTTTAGACTTTAAGACCAGCCCCATAACGCTGTGTGTGGGAGACAGCAAGAGCCACCTCTACCAAGCAGATAAAGCCAGGTCCGGGATGTATCAGTCACTTACACTCACTTGGGAAAGAACCTAGGAGAAACTAACTTTTGCATGCCTGGGATGGGGTTTCCAGCTTCCCCTTTCCAGTAAATCTACTTATGACTTCAAACCACTAAAAGAAGGAACCCCAGGGATTGATCCAGCAGGTCCCGAGTTGTTTGCAGTGCTCAGCAGCACAAGGTGATGCTGCTGCTCCTGCCTTTGCATGTCGGCGGGCTTCCCGGCTAGCACTTGCAGCCTGGAAGCGGCTCGCTACAGCACTCCAAGATAAGCAGCTGTAAAACATTGCAAAAGCATATAAAGCACCTGTGTCTGAGAACACAAATGATAAGGCTTCCTCCTCCCTACCTTAAACAGTTCTCCGCGTGAGAAAGGTTAGCATGGATGAACTGACGCTCTGATGTTCCGACACCAACTCTCAAGGCAAAAAGCAAAAAAAAAAAACAACCAAGAAAAAGTTCAGCTTTTGTTTCTGGGAAGTAAGTTGGCCACACAATGGCCAGCCGCTTACCCTCAAGTTCTGGAAGTGCTTTCTATCCTGCCCATCCCTCTAGCCCCAACTCTTCCTTCAGCAGCTGAAGACACAAGACGACTTCTCAAACGAGCACTTGCAGGCTCACTTGATGTGGGAACGCACGCTACAGCCACACCAAGCAGGTAAATCTGCTGACAATACTCATTCCCCTTTCAGCATCGCTGTGAATGTATTCTGATGCTTTTTTCCAGGCTTATCACTACTGTGCAACCACAGCTGCTCTGTTCCTGAGCCTGCGACATGTCCTTCTCCCAGCCCAGTTATCCCCGTTTACAACTACTTTTATTAGGAACGCAGTCATGGTTCTGGCCACGTGGTACGTCTGCCGTGCTTCTCGTTACCCGTGCTTCTCTGAAGCCGTGCTCGGTGCCTCAAGCTTCATTACACGTGCAATCACTGCTAAACCAACCTGCTATGGACGGGACGGGCAGTTCATTAAGCACGTAGATGAGAGAACACCCCATTAACGAGGGAATTAACGATGGTGCTCGGGAAGCAGGACAGGACAGTGCTGAGGCTGTGGGCTGCTTTTAGTCAGGACACTACTGTTAATTTTTTTCACAGTAGCTGGTGTAAGGCTGTGTTTTGGATTCGCCCCCAGAAGAGTATTGATAACACTGGTGTTTTTTAGTTGGTGCTAAGGAGTGTTTGTGCCAATTCAAGGACTTTTTCGGCTTCTGATACTACACCTGTGTTCACAACTTCTCGTTACAAGCAGCATGGGGGGACACAGCCAGGACAGCTGACCCAAACTGACCAAAGGGGTATTTCATTCCACACACATCATGGTCAGTACATCAGCCGAGTGTGGGCCAGGGGGCCATAGATCATTCGGTAATTAGTTAGGTGGTGGGTCAGCTGGCTTTCTTGGTTGCTTCTGTAGCTCGCTGGGACTCTGCTGCGATCACTCTTGGGCCCTGACTCGCTACTCAGCACCTGGCTGTGTATCGGTCAGCAGGTGGTGAGTGATTGTATCATTTGTTTTATTTTCATTACATATTATTGTCAATATTATTAGTATTGTTAATATTATTAGTATCCCTATTTTATTCATTTATATTCAATTATTAAATTGTTCTTATCTCAATCCACAAGCTTCCTTGTCTTTTCCTCTGATTCTCCTCCTCCACTGGAGGAGGGGGGAGGTGAGCAAGTGGCTGTGTGGCACTTTATTGCTGACTGATTAAACCACAATGGACCGCAAGTAGTCCCTCCTGGTCCCTGGACAGGTGTAGCAGAGGGAAACAATTTCCCTTGTCCACGTCATCGCACATCAGCCTCCGCCTTGCTGGAGATCCCTCCCCTGCCTGCCCTCCTGTCCCTGACATTAGAGCACTGAACTTGGTGGGCAGGTTTTTCCTGCCCCTGGTTCCTATAGAAACCTTCCTGCCAGCACCCACCTGGGAGCAGGCCCAGAGAGAGGTGAGAGGCTCACCGTGCTGCTGGCACCCAGGGAGCTCGAATCACACCAAGGGAAGGCTCCTGCTGCGGCACAGGGAGGTAGTGCGGACTGCCCACGGAGCCAGGGTCTCCAAGAGAAGGTGCTGAGGCCACTGCACCAGCCCTGTAGGTCTTCATCACCCGGCCTTCTGCTCCTTCCCACTCTGCCTCCAGTAAAGCTTCACAGAAACTGGGAGAAAGGTTGCCTGACACAGCCACACACCGCCCAGTGCAAGCCAGGAGGAGGATATTTGGCATATGGGACTGATTTAGTAAGTTCTTTCCTTTGGCTGAGGGATATAAACCTAAAGCAACTCTTACACTCTCCTAGCCAGGAGACAGCAAGTAACAGAAAGGGCTCCCATGCAGCCTGTGAAATTGCTGCAGCTAACTTAGCTGTGGTATGGACACAGCACACACTTGAAAGTGAGCAATGGTGAGGGATGCAAAGGAAAAAAAACACATCAGATCCAGCAGATAATAATGGCAACTCCCAAACCCCCAGAACTCTAAAATTAAAACCAGTTTGCACCCATGCATTAAGAAGCATCTCCCATGTGTGAAGGCAATTTGTTTTCTATATGAAGCGATTTTGGTCACACAACAGGCGGTCTTCATGCTCGGAAAGACATGTATTTTTGCAAATGGTACCTGTTATCTGCAGCTTTACTTTTTGAGTTCAGACTAAAACAAACCACACCACCGCTGAGACTCCAGCCTGCTAGAAGACAGCTATAATGACAGCGTGTGTACCTGGAAAAGGCGGCTGCAAGGGAAGCGGACTGCCAGCACCAGCCACAGCTATGTGAAGCACTCCAGCTGCAACACCTTTGTCAGCGCTGCAAATACACACCGTGCAAGATTATAGCCAATTAGCTTCTTACCCAGTGCAGGTGTCCTTCAGAAACAGATGTTTGTGAAGGAGACCTGCAAATTTGGTTGCACTTGGCAACATCGAGCCTCCTCTGGACACACTTGTGCTTCCACGCAGCTGTGATATGAGAGAGTTCAATTACCTGGCTTCTTGCAAACACCAGATAGCAATCTCCTGCTGCCCATGTTTTACTTGCTCAGCCTCTTTTGCCACGTGAGCTCCACTTAAGCCTGCCGCGTAGCGTTTGCAAAAGCGAGTGCAAAGCCACAGTACTCATCCAGAGGCCGGGCACTCAGGTGTCGTTCTAGAAGCCTCTTCCAGTTCCGCTTTCAAAAATCCATGTAGGTTGCATTTAGACCAACATTCAGACTACGTTTGCTCTCTCAGAAATCAGACAAAAAACAGACCCTGCACTGAATCAGGCACGTTTCTGTCTTCTCAGACCCGCAAAGCTTCGTTTTCCTAATGAAAATCCCACCTTGCTCAATGAAAGGCACAAGGGGAGCTCTCAGGGAGCCCTTTGCCTTCCCTTCCCCCCTCAGTTTCTCCCCAGGGTCAGGAAAAGGTCTATCCCAGAGCTGCAAATGCCAGTAGTCCCAGGAGTCAATATTTGCTTTGCACGTGTGCAGCCAGAAGAAAACTCCAGCCGCACAGACAGGTAGGGACGGGAACAAAGCCCAGCCATACACCTGAGCATGGGGTGGACAAGACGTGAGTTAACTGCTGTCCCCCGCAGCTGGACACCCCGGCTTCTGAAGCCGGGTGATGGAGTTGATATGGTATTGGTGAACCTGGGCTGTTCCAGAACTGTTTAAGGCTCCCAAACCACGACCAGCCTCACGCTGCTCTTGGCATTGAGCAAGACACTACAAATGCAGGAGGGAGGTGCTGAGGTGCCCAGTCACCAACTGGGATCACACACTGACTGCAGGATGGGGCAAAGTGCCTCCTCCCAGCTGCCCCAGGGCACCGTTAGAGCGACACATAACAGAGACAACGAAACGTAAACTGGAAATTGGCATCTCCTTCGATAAAGCAACTTGTAGACTCCTGGCCTCATTGGAAATGTAAGTCTGTGCAGAAATGTAGCTAAAAGGTACTTCCGTGGAACAGATCTGCTCCCTGGGCTGCTGGGTGTCCAGCAACTGCTGCTGTAATGACAGAGCGCCCCACGGGACCTGACGGTACTGAGCCATTTCCAGTTTATACACAAGGAACAGAACGAGTAACTTCCAGTTTCGTACCCATTTCACCTCCATTTTGAAAATAAGGACGTGGAAAAGCAGATTCCTGGTTCCTACTGCTTACACATTGGACAGACAGATGAGAGCTAGACTTCCTGGTCGTAGTTCAACATGTCAAGCCTGCCCCTAAAAACACACAGCTATCCTACAGATCAGCATGCAGTTGCTTTTAAGAGCGGAACTGTCATTCATTTACCTGGGTCCAACGCAGACAGCTAATCCTTCATGCAGGAAAAAGCTGAAGCTCTTAATTCGAAAATCTGAAGATAACGAAGGCTTCTCCCATGTGGCTCGTGAAAAAAAACCCAACAAAACAAAGCAGAACCAAACTCACTCTTGGCTCTGCTGGTTCCCTGTGTTGCTAACACAAGCGACCACACTTTCAGCCCTGGAAAGCAGAGGGTGTCTATCCTTACGCTCATGCCTGCTAAGCAGGAACTGCACTGCTGTGGGGAACCTCCTCTTTGCCAAGACCCTTGGGATCAGAGGAGCTTCTCCCTTCCTGCTACTCCCGTTGAGTGGTGAGAGGATATGTGATGGGAATACAGAGTGCTCCTCCCATCTCACACAGGATGATAAGATTAGATCAAGGACTGGAAAAACAGTGGTTGTTTTATTTAATCTGCATTGAATGAGGATGGAAAAAAAGGCCAGGATACAAACTAGCAAGGTGTCTGCTAGTTTGGCAGGTCTGCAATTGTCTTAGTCTTCAAGGCTTAGGGTGAAGGCAATTCCACATTAAACATCGCTACGCAAATATAATCCAAAGGTTTCTGATTAATGCCTAAGGAAGGCCAAGCATCTCTTCCAAGAGTTAATTTCTGCACAACAAAAGGACATTTTCACCTAAATAAGCCTGGTGCAGGATCAGGACATTTCTGCAGAGCCTCATTTTCCCCAAAACTCTCCAGAAGTGGTTTTTACCTTCTGGTCTGTGACCTTCTGCAAGTCTGCAATCTATTCCTAAAATGTCTGTGGAAGGTAATGGCAACCGTCTTGGTTCATTTGCTGTACAGAAGTTTCAAAGAAAATATTTCTATTAGAGATGCAGGGTTATACCAATCAAAGAAAGGTTGAAAGGCATTGCTGGCTGACAGTTATTTAAAGACAGATCCTATGACATCTTTTATATGACACTCCTGCCATCTGAGGCTCTCTCCACCACCCCCAGCGCCAGCCTTGCAGGCTCACCCCTAGGTGAAAGGTTGATTCTCAAGCTGGCCTCATCCTACTGTTCCCAGCGACAAAGGAACAACAGCCTGAAGAGTGGCTCTTCCTCGATCCAGCCTGTCGCATTTGCAAACCTTTAGCTGTCAGGGTTTGCCAGTCTCTCGGCAAGGCGCAAGAAAGGCTACGTTCAGGCCACCCTCCCATAGCTCTGTGGTATTATTATTTGCTCTAGTATTAGCAAAAAACCCCTCCGATTCATCTAAGGAGGTCTCACTTCGCTTGGCTCCAGAAAATGACTTTTTAAGGAAAGTAGATCCCATAGCACTCAATATTTTTCTCTTTCGAGGCTCTATCTCTCCAGATCTCAACTTTCTGAAGAGGCTAGTAACACTGCAAACACCTCTCAGGGATGTTTGCAAAGCTCTCACCTGGCATGTCATGTTAACGCTACCTAGATTAGGCTCCTGCAAAAACTTACAGGCACAGGTAACTCAGAGGAAAAAAGCAAAAGATACAATGATTATTAACATTTGTAACAATACATGAACTCACTCCCCCTCAATATTTCCTGTTTCTGGGGATCAGGAAGATTTCCTCTCCAGATCAAAAGGGATGTCGGGTTATGGACATTTTCCCTTAATTCTGGATCGTCAGGTACTTCCCAGCCAAGGAATGCTGCATGGACTGGGCTGTGACAACAGTTCTTGTACTCATACTCATACCAATATGCTATCCTCTTTTGTCCTAGCTCATAAAACCAGTGTGTTTTCACTTCTCCTACTGTTTTTTTTCCCATAAGCCAGAAATAGAATTGCTCTGTTACCAATGTAACTTGTTACACTACAATGAAAAAAAAAAAAAAGTAGCTTCCTCAGAGACAAAACAAATGTGGTAGGACAACATCCTCCTCTTCCCTACCTGGTGTCAACAGTAACCCAGCTGACACTGAGATTTTCCCCAGCACTACCCTGTGTAAGCTTTGCGTATCTAAAATCTCAACTGTGTGATGACAGGTGGCACAGAAAGAAGTTTAAGCAAGTCTTTGTGTTGCTGAGGATACAAACCTGAAGCGCCAACACCTCTCCACCTCTTGAGGGACATTTGGGACACTGCACTCGCTATATGCAATGAAGCTATTTGTCTACCTCAACCCACTTGACAACTGCAGAATCTCTGTATCTTATCCATTTGAGCTAGGATAGGATCTAGGATCACCAGCGTGATCCGGAAAACCACCTAGGATCACCACTGATTTAGGCAGAAGAGCTTAGGACCACAAACACCAAAATACAAACTACCTTACCTTTATCCGTGAGTAAATCCTAAGGAGTATTGCAACTTTATCCTAAGTTTTCTTTCCTTCCCATGTTTTGGTGAGAAGTTTACAATTAACGGCCAGGAAGACAGACATCATCCCAACCATTTCCAAACCAGTTACAATGCCAAATGCAGCATCACTTTGGGGAGAGGGGCAAACTCCCCGATTTCCTGGTTAAAGCACCCCAAATACCAAACAGGGTAAGCGATTTGCAACACACAAACCAGTTCACTCAGAACAGGCCTGAGACTGGCAGCTCATTTGACACAGATCCCTTAACTAACAATCTCTACCATTCCCATGCCACCTCAAGTAAGAGATGCTAAATATTTTGATTATTGCCTATCTTTTAAGACTGTCAAGGTCCTTTATAACACTGATATTTGCAAAAGATACCCTCTTGCAGGAAAGCAAGCAACAGGTTAAAGCACAGCAAAGACGAAAAACCTAAATGGCACTAGCAGACACCCCAAAACCGGCAAATCACTCCAGCCCTGAGCAGGTGTGCAGTGTTTTCCTCACCTTATTAGCCGATGTTAACTCTATCATCCCCCTGACCAGTGCACTTCCTTCAGAAATATGCCCCTCCTCTCTGCCGCCCCTCATGGATTCCCTTGTCCTTCCTTCAGGGAAGAGTCACTGTGAATGCATCTCCCCAAGATTACCAAAACACATTATCAAACATTATCCTTAACAGGAATTAGGAAGGCGGCACCTATAATTTTAATGTTAAATACAAAATGAATATAACTTTATATTAACATGACACAAACAGTCCCCACCCTGACATCTTTAATTAAATGTCATGTCTCCTCTCACACCCTTCCTTCCCTTTTACTGCGTGAATTTTCCAGGGTAGGAATCCAACCTTTATTTCTGCACAGGGAAAGACACACACACACACACTGTGTGCGCATCCAGAAATACATAATGGAATGGATCTTCGTTCCAGTGACTGTTTCTTTCCAGCATGCCACTCCAGACTCTGTAGCAGCTGAAAAACTCCTCTAGAATTCAGATTATCCAGCAAGCAACTGTATTGTGATCAACACCTTGGCAAAAGCACAGCACTACCCCACTCCTGCTAGGCTGGTAGTTCCTTCTTCAGTGATTTTAAGATCCAGCCTCTCACTACTGAACACCTACAGCCCTTAATTCCACCAGGACTGCTTCTCTCCCTCACCTATTTGCACTGAAGGATCGTCCATTTCCTCAAGGCACTTCCACTACTTTATTCCCACCGCTCCCCCCCAAACATCACAGCAAGGCATGCAGACAAGGCTGAGACATCACGAAGTAGGAAGCTGTGACACCCCATAAAAAAGCTACACACCAACACTGATACCTACTTGTTTAGGAGGAAAGTACCCGCCTAAGTTCAGACATCCCACAAAAATAAGGAAGAAAGAAAGCAGACACAGGGAAGAAAATTCTCCCGTCCCACCCTTACCAGCTCCGGGAAGAGGCACCTGCTGCCCCGGGCCCCCCAGCCGCTGCCTGCAGAGATCTACATCCACGTCACGGCCCCTGAATTTACATCACCAGGTACGAGGAATGACGTTTGCCTCCCGACTTCCTTCTGACATTTATTACAGCCGACAGTCACAGGGCCTGCAGTGTGCCTGTTTATGACCGCTGCCTGGAGGATCCTGCCATGTTGCCATCTCTGCTCCGTGCCTGCTCCTTCCCCCCAGGCAGACAGGAGACAGAC
>NW_010225188.1:10600-17374 GCF_000690775.1 Eurypyga helias | reverse complement strand
ATATATACATATATTATATATATATTGTTTCCCTGGCCCATAAGAATCCTGAATTCTATGAAAATAAAAATTAAACATCAAATGAAATAATGAGTTGGTAATTTCTAAACATTTTTTAATGTGGTCAATTCATAATTGTTTTTAAATTTTATCTTTTCTTCCTAAAATGAAATAAATTCCCAAATGGAAGGTCATTTGAATCAAACATATCAAACTCAAAAAACCAACTAAAACTTGGAAATGTTACAGCACAATACTTTAATAATACAAGTCTTTCTTGTCCTTCCTGTTTAAGACAAAGACATTTATGAATATTTGCATTTCTCCATCTATTCATATTGCTTTCAACAAAATTACTTTTTTAAAAACAGTTTTCATTAGAAAATTCCCAGAGAGTTGTTAGCAATTGCATAAATAAAAACACTTTTTTAAGGAAAAAACTTTAACATCAACAGTAAGAATGCTAGAACAAGCAGGTATTGTAGGTTTTGGAATCTGCGTATTCTTATGGTTCCTGAAAGCTACCACTTCTGATAGAGTAGATTCACTAATAGTCTATATTTAAGTGAGTTTAACATGTCCTCAGTGACTCCTGAGTCAATGTCAGTGACACTGACCACGCTTTAATACTCATTTAGCACTGTTCCGTTCAGAACCTAAGAGGAGGGTTGCTAAAGGTCTATAATTTCTTTTAAAAAATCCCCTATTTTTGCTGGGGGTAGATGAGAGCCTGGTACAAGATACTGCAAACTTTCTGATTCCTTCTTTCACACTCTGGTGCTTCTGAGATCATTCTGCCTACTCTAATTAAATATCTGCCATACTGTAGTCTGTGTGGACTAGAATATTTATGTTTCCCCATATATAGGATCTGATATAATTCAGAAAACAACCTCAAAGTGTTCTTCAGCTGCCAGTTCTCACACAAGCTACTGAGCTTCTCAGCCAGGGTTTGAAAGTGGTTTCAAAACCAAGTATTGAAGGATAAAGGGAGCCAAGATTCACAATTGAAAGATAATGACTGAGGCATTAACCCGTGAATTGTATGCACATTTTCAATTAGATGCAAATGTTCTTCACACAGTTCAGTATATGAGACAGGTTAGTTTGGAAAGCCCACACACTTTCACAAAACAGATGTGTTTTTTAGGACACCAGAAAAATTGAAACAGAGGAAAATATATGAACAGATAAAATGAAAGGAGGAAAATTAGGAACATGCTAGCTATTATGATGGAGTAACAGTAGGGCTTAGTGAACCACAGATCCCTACTGATTATTAAACCTGTCTTCTGAATGCGGGCACCACTTTCTCAAAAGTGCAGGAGACCTTTAAGAGAGCACTTTTATATGCTCTAGATCAACATATATACATATATAACCCCATCTCAGCCTTAAGTAAATTAACGGTTTGCTGGTGTCATGACCAAGACTATCCTGAAACAGAGCACCCTGAGGGAGTCAAAAACAAGTCCCAAAGTTTACGGAGTTGGAAGACAGATGTGCAAAGGAAAAAATAAATGCCATACCTGCTCTCTTCATAAAATCAGTTGTTTCTTGCTGTCAAGGAATTCCTCTTAGACTTCCTCTTCTGTGTGTGGCTGTGTCTCAGTCTTCACTCATCATTTATCACAACCAGCACTGGGAGATACACCAGCATCTGTGGGATAAGTAGTATGTTTTGGATGAAAGCTCTCCCTGTTACCTTTAACAATACCAATTGTTCTACATCCCCAGTGTTCAGCACTCTGGTGGTTAGAAGCAGCGTTCTCAGCTGCAGAAGGAAAGGGCTTTGAACAAATATTAGGCAGCCAGCAAATATACTATATATAAGCTCTACAATTTGTGTTTTAAACTATGAGTAACATAGTAAGTTTAACATTCTTTATGAGTATTTAAATGAGGACCCTACTTTATTAATTGTCAGAAGATGTCTAAGGAAAGACCATTTTTGTCCTAAATTTTCCAGTCAATAGAGTCAGGCATTTCTGATTCAAGATATTTCTGCACTAAGTGGTCAAGTTTGAATTCATGCTTCAGATCTCAAAACCAGGAGGTTCTGACATTGTAGAAACATTGTTAACAGCTATTACAGCCGCACTGTACCTTGGCCGAAGCAATTTTTTTCCTTCAAAAGCTATCTTCATCGTTTTGTCTTGCAGTATGGGAACTCCTTTGGCACAAACTACCCTATCTGCATCCTTCAGCCTTCAAAAGCGTTGGTCTGTTTATGATCTGATTTATTTCAGAGACTGTCAAGTGGGTTTACTAATACTAAGTGCAGTGAGAAACTTTATGATTATCATTTATATGATAAAATGAGATAAATAATAAGATAGACAAAGATTTATGCAGGGATAGAAGGAACTATTCTTAAAATAATATCCTTACAATCACACTGTCATCACAGGCATTAAGAAGTCATACCCATCTAGAACATTACAAACCCACTGCACAGAAACGGATTCTGCTGACCAGCAGTACAATTAAGATAAAGAACTCAAAACTAATTGTGAAAATGGCTATACCCTTTCTTCTGCCTGTATTCATTCTAAGTTTGTTTGGTGGTGGTGTTTTTTGTTTGGGTGGTTTTTTTTTTTTTTTTTCGCTCATCAGCTGCACTTAATCCTGTGTGGATCAGGATTGTCAGACCCCACCTGGAGTACTGCATCCAGCTGTGAAACCCACAACATCAGAAGGATATAGACTAGTTGGAGTGAGTCCAGCGGAGGCCACGAAGATGCTCAGAGGGCTGGAGCACCTCTGCTGTGATGAAAGGCTGAGAGAGTTGGGCTTGTTCAGCCTGGAGAAGAGGAGGCTCCAGGGAGACCTTATTGCAGCCTTCCAGTACCTGAAGGGGCTACAAGGAAGTTAGGGGGCACGTTTTACAAGGGCCTGTAGTGACAGGACAAGGGGTAGCAGGTTTAAATTGAAAGTGGGGAGGTTTAGATTAGGTATCAGGAAGAAGTTCTTCACAGAGAGGGTGGTGAGGCACTGGAACAGGTTGCCCAAAGAAGCTGTGGATGTCCCATCCCCGGAAGTGTTCAAGGCCAGGCTGGGTGAGGCTTTGAGCAACCTGAGCTAGTGGAAGGTGTCCCTGTCCAAGGCAGGGGGGCTGTTAATAAAAACAAGGAAAAAGTCTTTTTAGACAGTTTAATTACAATACTTGTTTATCCACATTTGTCTTCTTTGAAAATAAAATGGTTTAAGATGACTCCGTTTTATCACAGATTCACAGTTCAGTTTGCTTTTAAAAATTATTGCCTTTGACTACGGCTCATAGAGAATCTGGAACCTGTATTCACTCCCTGGGAAAATTCCCTTGGATACTTTTCTAAGAAGAATGGTTTAGAGCCTATTATTATTTTTTTCTGAAGAATGAGAGTGATGACTGTCATCCTTTACTGGTTCTAACCTGCAATTTTTGGTTCCTCTAAACTTTAATTTCTGTGTGATGTATACATATTTAACATATGTATTATTCAGCAGTCAGCATTTATTAAGCATTTTTTGTATTGGCATTATTCACCAATTATGTCTATAGGAATTCAATAGCAAGATTTCCATTAGGGAAGTGTACGTTTAATTATACAAAGCCAGATAATATACATTCAAATACACATATACAAATACATTTTCTGTATACACGAAGCAGTGAGTGCTTTGTGAAGATAATGTTGCTTCAGAGGAAGAAAAAAACTATTCAATAATTTAAATAATTAAAGGCTGAAAAATGCATGATTTTTTAATGCACAGAGGAAAGGGGGAACAATTTATTCTCACTGAAAATTCTGAAAATATTATCTTACTTAACACAGCACTGAAATATAGCCAATTTAAAAATAATAATAATTTCAGGTACTATATATATGCTAGTTAATCTCTCTTTCGGCTTTTGTGATTTTAGTGTGATGATTTCCAACTAAAATAATACTCCTTCCTATCTGAACGAAACACAGAAGCAGAGGAGTCTGCCTAGCAGGCATTACACAAGCATCTGAAACTGACTGCAGATAAAGTGCTGTGAAATGCATAGAGTAAACACACTGAAGGAAATTAGATTACCCTCCCATCTCCTTTCTTTATAGAAACATAGTCTGCTTCTTGTAAGTTATAACAAGAGTAAGCACAACATTTTCAAACAGAAGAAATTTTTGATATGATAGTATTCCTTAGGACACTGATCTATTCGATTATATTATCTAACCCAGAAAAGCACTCTTCCACTGCTTCAGAATTGCAGATGAAAAATATCAACACTAGAAAATAAGAATGGGCTCAGGAATAATAATAATAAAAAACAAACCCAAAACATAACCTATTTTCCTAAGCAGGAAAACCCACAGGAGGCCAGAAAAACTACTTTGCAGCACAGAAACCACATATATACTCCACCTCTTCCTCCTAACAAGGGAAATCAACTACAATCAAAGAAGTAATTCACCTGTTCTTCTTTGACAAAAAAGATTATCAGGGACTATTAAAATATTAGTATTGTAAAGGTTTTTTAATATTTGAAAATGTTTTAGAACATTTTTTAAAAAATCTTAGTGCATATGAAAAAGTACAGTTAAGCAAATGAGTCATAAAAAGCAAAAAAAACAATGCTTGCTTTCAAGCCTTTAATTGCCAGAACCAGAGTCTATCTGTCTGTGTAACCACAATTACTTGTACAGAAATTCAGAATTATCAGTTCTTCTAGTGGAAGTGATGTCAGCCTCATTTGCTGTCATGAAACAGAATGATCAGAAAATAAGGTCATCTATAACTGAAAACAAGTTTGCTTTCTTTCCAGCTTCAGTGTTGACTCTTAGGTGGTGAATGTGTGAGCAATGCTCGAAAAATGTGGCATTTGTCATTTAACAAACAAAGACACAAAGTTTAAGAAGCTGAGGGAAAGGAAGAAACTTTCAAATATGTGGCACAGCAAGTTGAACAACAGCTATGCTGCATGTTACTAAAGCAGATACAAAAAAAGAAGTGTGGAAATGTTTCTGGAATTATGGGAAAATATTAATACTACAAGACAGTAAATTTACTGTGAGACAATTACACTTGTCAGTGGCTTCTAACACATGGAACTTTGGGTGCGGGGGGGATGTATACATGAAGTGACAACACTCGTTAACCACAAGAAAATAAAATTAGAGCAAAGTGAATACCATTTTCACAAGATAACCTACACTCTAAGAGTTTGAGAATTAAAATAAATAACCTTATTCTCTTAAAAACACTGCAGATATCTTATCCTGGACTATGCTTGCAGACTCATTTCCTGCAATGTGTGATAGAATCAGAAAAAAAAAGAGGAAAATTTATCTCCATTTGGGGATATTGCCTAATTTACAAAATCTTTCTCCCCTGCTCCATTAACTGCATATTAGCTGCAAAGGCAATTTTTAGAACCTTATTGTTTAAATGAAAATATAAGGGACAAGTTCTTTTTCTTGCTCTTTCTCAGCCTTCCGTCATTTAGGGAAGTCATTCAATTGTTTGAAATCTCTAAAATGAGGGATTGTTATTTATGCTACCCATGAACACACTCCCAAGGGAGATAGATCACAGGAGGACTAGACAGCATCATGGCTAGATATTTTACAGATAGACTGTACTCCTTAAGGTTGACCTGAAGAATCTAACATTAATTGTATAAAACTAGCACAGCAGGTTATGCAACGCTTTTGTTTTACAACCACCTTTTTAGGCGCATTTAGCGTTTGGTTCTGTAAAACTCAGATACATGACTGGCGTGTCGAGGCAGTCTGACAGCATTATTTGTAAATGATAGCAATAGCTGGAGACCAAGCTGTCTTGGTTTATATGTCTCCATCTTTTACTGCTCTGGGCGGTGAGTAATAACCAGAATGAGTGACATTGCAAATGCGTTAACATTAAGAAAGGGAAAAGAGAAGGGGAAGGGGAAAGGTGTACTACAGAACAAAAGGCATTCTGTGGATTTGAAAACCGGAAAATAGCACAATATGCTATGGCTGCTCTGTCTGAACTCTCCACGTATTGCATTTTCCATGCAAAGGATTTCTAACCTCAGAACCATGCTCCCTTCACCTTCAGTAGGGGACTCCGCAAAGGTTTAGTGTACAGTGGGGACCATGTAAAATTTTTTCAATTTGTAAAAAGAAAAGTCTTCCTGAGATTTTCATCACAGAGAGTTTGTGTCACTTCCAAACACAATGTGTCTGTGGTCAATTTTGTGTTGCACAATAAGGAAGCCTAAACATAAAAATGATGATGAAAAACTGAACATGAGCCGGCAGTGTGCGCTGGCAGCCCAGAAAGCCAACCGTATCCTGGGCTGTATCCAGAGAAGTGTGGCCAGCAGGTCGAGGGAGGGGATTCTGCCCCTGTACTCTGCTCTGGTGAGACCCCACCTGGAGTACTGCATCCAGCTGTGGAGCCCTCAGCATCAGAAGGATATTGACCACTTGGAGCGAGTCCAGAGGAGGCCACGAAGATGATCAGAGGGCTGGATCACCTCTGCTATGACGAAAGGCTGCAAGAATTGGGCTTGTTCAGCCTGGAGAAGAGAAGGCTCCGAGGAGACCTCATTGCAGCTTTCCAGTATCTGAAGGGGGCCTACAAGGGTACTGGGAGAGGACTTTTTACAAGAGCCTGTAGTGATAGGACAAGGGGTAATGAGTATAAATTGAAATCAGGGAGGTTTAGATTAGATATCAGGAAGAAATTCTTCACAGAGAGGGTGGTGAGGCACTGGAACAGGTTGCCCAGAGAAGCTGTGGATGCCCCATCCCTGGA
>NW_010225188.1:0-10583 GCF_000690775.1 Eurypyga helias | reverse complement strand
GGCTTTGAGCAACCTGGTCTAGTGGAAGGTGTCCCTGCCCATGGCAGGGGGGTTGGAACTAGATGATCTTTAAGGTCCTTCCAACCCTAACCATTCTATGATTCTATGATTCTATAAGAAGAAATGAAATTCCAAACCAGTATCAAAAAAGTTGCTTGTCAGTGGTTTGTCATTAATGTTCTCCATTTGAATTTAGAGGGAACAAGCTGATCTAAAATAAAATAATCTTCCATGAGAATGAAATCTTCTAAAGTGGAATTAAAAATTAAAAAAAAAAAAAGATTGTAATAAAAACTTCAGGTAGGAATGAATATTTTACAGTGGCCATATGTTCAGTGCTTGTAGAAACTTGTCAAATGAATAAGATACTGTTATTTTTTGAAGAACACATTAATACATATGGTCTAGTGGAATCAGAATGGTCAGAGGTTTTTTTTTATTATTGGTCTCAAGGATTAACATAAGCAGACTTGTCAAAGTCATAGTAACAACTCAGAACTGCAGGGTGAATGACAGGTATCTGACCCATTATGGAGTTTCCATTTTCATATCTGCTTTTCCTAGCAGCTTTACCATGGTTCATATGCAGACCAGAAATCTTCTGCCCTTTGATGAGACATTAAATGTGACAGGAAGCAAGTCAGCATTTTGTCTGTCGTCTTCATATCTCTCCTGGATGTTTTGTAATGGATCTAGATCTCCACAATGACAGCAGTAGGGGAAGATGGTGCTCTCCAGATCTCAACTGAGAGAATTTTACAACATATTTGGGCAGAGTTTGAAACACTCACTGCTCACAGTCTTCTGAGATACTGTGAAAAGCAGATGTCTGCCGAGAATGTGAGGAATTGAACATTGACCCAAAAGCTGAACAAAAGTTTAAAAAAGAAGCAGATCAAAAAATAAAGTTGAAGTTGATTTAAAGCATGTAAAGAACAAGTAAAAACTTATTAAAAAAAAAGTGTATCTGTTTCGTCGTTTAGCCCTGTCGGGCAATTAAGCACAACCAGTGACTCTACCAATCCACCCACCCCACTCCCAGTGAGGAAGGGTTGGAGGAAAAAAACAAGGGAGGCTCGTAAAAAGTTGAGATGAGAACTATTTAATTATATAAATTAAACTTACGGAGTTACTAACAATGCTATTGCTAATAAGTTATTAAAAGAACAGAAAACTAGAGACAGGCCCTCACCACCCGTGGGCAGACACAGGCGGGTTCCAAGACAGCAAGCAAAAATGAATCCAAAGCCCCATGGAGAAAAAAACCTTCCCTGAGCCTGGGAGCCGAGAGCAGGGGGAAAGAAAACTTCCAACTGCCCCTTCCCAGAGCAATTTCTCTGACCAAAGATGCTAACTGTCTGCTAATCACGTGACACGAAGTCCAGACAAAGACTGCACTGCTGAGAGAGAAATAAAACACTCTGCTGGCCAAAAACCACGCTGCCAGCAGGAACCTCCAGGGCAACCCCCCACAAACACCTTCCGGGTCCAGCCTCTGCAAGCTTTGCCCTGGCCTGCTCCCAGCCCCGCCGGTACGGGGGTAACAGTGACCACTCAGCTTGATGTATTATGGAATGAAACAAAATCTTACAGACTGGCCCCAGGAGAGCAGCTCATCGCTGCCTGGGACTAGGACAATCTGCCAACAGGAAGCATGGCATATTACAGAACGAAGGCAAGTAGATTTTATGAATTCTTTTAGAAATATAACACTTTCCTTGAAGTATCTTATTCTAGATGTAGAGTGTAATGCAGCTAAAAGTTATATGCTCCACTCTCAAAGCTCAGATAATTAATTTTTTTGAAAGATTAGTCTTAAAATACTTTTTCATGAAGATCCTTTCATCTATTCACCTTGACATATCCTGAGTTGTTGGATGAGAAGAGCAGAACTATTTCATTTTTATAAATTATAGGAAGGGTAGAGATTATTATGATTTATATCTATTTACAAATATGGGTGTGTGCATATATATGTCTGCTGTTCAATATATCTAGAAATTTAACTCAGTGTTGAAGTATCAGTTATTTAGCATGATAAAATCACATGTGAATATCCTGAAATTAAAGATTTTCAGAGGCAACCAGGAAATATGTCACAGCCTTCACTGTCTTGACCATTAATTCTACTGTCATTATCACAAAACAAAATAAAATTTTCTGTCTTGAAAAGTCAGTATTTTTCACCTTTTCTAATGTGTGCAAAATGGATTTTTAAGTCCTCACATTGAAACTTCTTTTTTTTTTTCTGAAAGAAACTTTTCCGTTTTGGTCTGCACATGTTATTATGTAAAATAACTGCATAATAAATGGATGCTCTAAAAATCAAAGATTTAACATTTATTAAATCACACTAAAATAGAAATACACTTTTTTTTCTGATGGTGTTGGGGGTACTATATTTAAAGTTTAAAATGGCTTTTTATATTTGGTATAAGCTAGGAAGGAGGAAAAATATTAAAAATCTGGTTAAAGTACTTACTGTGTAAGAAGCACTGCAGTAATACTAGCTTTGAATTTTAAGCATGTGAGTAAACATCTACAGTGGTCAAATAGCATATCCCACTACTCACTATAAAAATATCAAGAATAAGCTTTCTAATGATCTTTTCAAATACAAATTTCAGATGCAGATGCTCTGAGGCCTAACTATTTTAACTTACTTGCTATTTATTAATACATAATTACAGGTAATTTATAAAATTGTTTGATTAAAAAGGGAAATAATAAGAACTTTATGACTTGGCAAGATTTTTGTAGCTTTCCATGAATTTTAAGAACCATCAGTGTTCACTTGGTGACAGAGCTGGGAAAGAGCAAGCCAGAATCAATCGAACATGAGAAACATAAGGTAGGAGTGTCCAACACGCCCTCATTTCATATTAGCACAGTGTCGCAACAGCACCTGAGTACCCTGGGATCTCTGAAGGAGAGATCAAATAAAGGAAAACAAAGATCTTTGCACCAATAAATGGAAGCTTAGAGCAAATCTACTCAAAATAAAATAATAATTACTCTAAAGACATCATGTCTATGTGCAAGGTAGGATTAGTTAAGATGAATTTGAGCTGTTGGCTACTCCCTAGTTTACCACCATATTAAACTGGCCTTAGGAGCAGGTCTAACATACAGTATGCCACATAAAATGGAAGATTTCCACAGGGCTTCATATCATCTACTACAGTAAATATGATTGAAAAAAAAAAACCCCAAGGAGTGAGAATTTTATAAATAGCACAAGAAAATGAGTATTCAGTGCTCACTACGTCTTTAAATACAGCATACTCCGTACTGCAACAGCTCTCATTTAGTGTTTCAGTTTGGAAGCAGCATGCTACAATTCCTTGTTTGCTGTTTTTTTTCATTTGTTTGTAAGTTTCCCTCAATCTAGAATAAAAGTAAATTGGCCTCAAAAAAAAAAAAAAAGAAGTTTGCTCTATTTGTATAGCAACGAAACCATGACAGAGAGATTGAGGCTTCTATTAAAGAAATAAGTGCGGCAAATCATATTTTTGTTTTGCTAAGGCTGTGCTTGCTGTTGTCATTCTAAATACTTCACAACACAATTTTGCATTTGAAACAAAAACAGGCAAAAAAAAAAAAAAGCAGCAAAACACTTCTTCATCTGTCAGTGGAAATTTAAAGCCAAAAGCCGCCAAATAATAATTTAGTTTTCAAGATTAGTGTCCTGGTTTCAGCTGAGTTAATTTCCCTCCTAGTAGCGGCTATACTTATACTGCTGTGTTTTGGATTTAGTGTGAGAATAATGTGATGACACCCTGATGTTTTGGTTGCTGCTAAGTGGTACCTATACTAAGTCCAGGACTTTTCAGCTTCCAATTTTCTGCCAGCAAGGAGGTGCACAAGAAGCGGGGCGGGAGCACAGCCATGACAGCTGACCCAGACTGGCCAAAGGGATATTCTGTACCATATAACATCATGATCGGTATATAAACTAGGGGAAGTTGTCCAGGGGGCAGCAATTACTGCTGAGGGACTGGCTATGTGTTTGTTGGTGGGTGGTGAGCAGCTGTATCACTTGTTTATCCTGGGTTTTGTTTCTCTCTCTCTATTTGTTGTTTTCCTTTTCATTAAAATTACTTTTGTTTTATTTTATTTTAATCATTAACCTGTTCTTGTCTCAAGCTATGAGTTTTCTTTCTTTTGCCCTTCTGATTCTCTCCCCCATTTCACTGACGTGGGAAGGGTGGCTGTGGCTGTGGCGGCGTGGTGCTTGGTTACTGACTGGGGACATGACAGTAAGGAAGATAATAAAGTATTCATATCAACACACAGGCTCCCAACAGACTATAGCTTCAATGATCAGAACCATTCCATGCTATTACCTGACACCTTTTTTTGAGACACTGCAGAAGATACAAATGACCTGTGGGGATTGTTTGGGTTTTTTCAGTGAAGACAACCAACAAGCCACCTTCATTTATTGGTTGCCACACAGAGAGCCGCAGCATCTGTAACAATAAACAACTGGGAAGATTCTGGCTATCTTTTTTTCTTTTAAACTACTGATAAATACATCAGGAAAATACCAGTGGTGCAGTTTAGACGTTTGGTTACAGATAGGCCTCCTATTCACATTTGCAATAGGCACTTAAATGAAATAATTGAAACTGATATTCACTTGCAGACACGGCAGAAATATGGAGGAAAGCTCTCCAGTGAAAACCACTTAACATGTACATTTTAGCACTTAAGCTCCTCTAAAGCAATGAATTTTAACAGATTCTGAGTCTGAAATGAATGTAAAATGCGTCTAAATAGAAGAAGAAAAAAAAAAAAACAACAATCCTAACAGAAAGTAAACCTTCTTGCAATTTTATAAATTAACAGTGCTGGGGGTGAGTCATAAGAAGGGAAGCAAATGTAAATTAATGTGCAAGTAAACATTCATTTGTTAGTGTCAGTGTACTCCCTCTACCCCTTGGATGGCAGGAGCCTCAGGGACTAAAGGTCAGTGTAAGCAGGTAAAGCTGCACTGTACTCATGGTTTACAATTTGAGGACCAGTAAAACTGTTGATCTGATTAGACTGACTAGCTGATCTCAAGTAGTTTGGACAAGTTTATATATACTCATGATGCTCTTTTGAACTGATTCAGGACTTAAGCACCCATACTTAAGCAGACAACATTCAACATATTTCTTACTCTGTTGTGTCCACTATCAGCCTAAGAATGAGGAATTATAAGGCATGTGAGTTGTCTTCTACCTGTAGAAATCTTACAGAGATGCTGTGTGTTCATACAAGTCTATCTCAAGCATTTTGCTTTGCTCATGAGTCAACTGGTGTTTAGCAATAAAGGCTGTTTCCACTCTAGGCTCAAGGACTCCATTCAAAATTACTTTCATAGAAAGTATCACCTTATGGCTCAGAAATGTTATTTGCAAACCCTAATTAACCGCAGCCTGGAGGTTTTGAGTTTTTGGGTATTCCTGTGAATACTTATTCTAAGTTTTTGGAAAAATCAAAACTTTGTAACACAAGGGGCAGGACACTAGATGAGCATTTAAGACACCTGTGTCTATTTCTTCTTCATGGTTGGCATCTGCAGGAAATCCATTTTTCCACCCATCCCACCATCTATCCTTTTGTGCATTTTTTTTCTGCAAACTTCCAAAGGTTAGTATGTGCTTTCCTGTGTGTACAAGCATCCTTCATTATAATAGGAGTGATGTTTTGTTGTTTAATTTATTATTATATAAACATGTTTGGGAGTAAGCAAACATTTCTAAATGGTAGTGGCATAATGACTAAAGAAAATACTTCCTTGTCTTTGTCTATTTTGATCAAGAGAGTTTCCAGTTCTCAATATTTCTGATTACTTAGTGTTAGAATCAAAATCAATTTATTTCTTTTGTATATAAGGAGAGAAATCAGCCTTTTGCATAAATTCTATCATAACAAATAGATCTTTAAATTCATGTTGGTCTTCCATTACCAACAAGAATTCAGTGTGTAGTGCAGAGTCCTTCTTCTGGAAGTTAGAAAGAACAGTTGAAGTATGATCACACGAAGTGGAAAGAAAACATTTTAGAAAACAGGCAAGTGGCCCTACAAAGGCCTCTAAATGATAGACAGAAAAGAGTATATCACAAACTGAAGGAAAGAGATCAAGAGCTTATTTGACTGGAGAAGAGAAGGAATATAAGTTAAGACCTACTGTGAACTGGAAGACAGTAGCTCTGTAGAAAGACACGGGAGAGAAGCTGAGAGGGTTTTATCCTGAATTAGATCAAATCTAATCCATTCGAGCCAACTAATAAAAACATGGCTGGCCTATGATTATGTATGAGTTGTTTTTTAAATTAACTTCTGGTTTTATGTAAGAACTGAAGACACCACGGTTAAAAGCACAATATAAAACATCTGAAATCCATGCACCTCAGCTGGAATGATACTTTAAAACAGTGCTTTATATACATTGAAAATTAAGTGAAAATAAAAAAAAGCTATTACTTTCTATTGGGATGTATGTAGTTTTTGATTAAAACTCAATTTTTAACTTACATGCAATAGGAATGGAATAGTAATTTGGCAGTATTAAGTGTTTCGAGACGATCACTGGATTTAGATATCCAAGTTCACAGAAGTGTACATTTAGTTCAGAATTTATGCACAATCAGTGGGAAACTGAAACACTAGGGTAACAGAACTCTCATTTCATTATTATTCACTTTAAATGAACTGGTCATAAAAGAGAGGGTACACTCTCAAACCTCATGAAATGTAGCTTGTCAGAAGTCATTGACACCCTTAAAACTGCAGAATACAAAAGTCTACATCTAGCTTTGCTTGCCTTAAACATGTATAAGGGAAAAAAGTTTTCTCTACAAAACCATGACACATAAGATGATGCAGCATGGGTAAATGCTGTCAAAATTTAAATAGGTATCTTAAGTGAAGAGATTTCCACAGCTGTTCTTAGATTGTAATAGATTTGAGCAACATTTCCCCGTCATATTAAATATGGGCTTTTTGTTTGCTTGCTTTCTCCTGGAACTCTCTTCAATTAAATATTTTCAGAAATGTGATTTGTCTCATACATAATTTTTGATCTTTTGTAATCATGCATTTCAGAGTGCTTAAGTCACCAGATGATGCTCTGAAAAGTATACTGAATTCACTGTCCAGCACATACACTGGGAAATCACCATCTCTTTTTATTCCTGAGACTCGATGTCCTATTTACAGCTATGAAAAGAAATGGAATATTTGCACAACTGATAGATGTATATGAGGTAACACGAAAACAGAAGTTCTTAGCTGAAGTTGGAGAATGAAACGAGTACTTAAATAGATTTAGAGGTAATTATCCTAGTTTTCTATTTGACAGTATTAAGGCAAATCTTCATACTAGATATGTCATACCTTAATTTTATATTCCTCTTCTCCCCCTTCCTTTACACAATTTTCAAATTAAAAAGGAGTTTTTCTCAGTGCTCAGTTGATTCATGAATTAAGCTGCTAATGACAGTTTGTGAAACAATGATTTGTCATCTCAGATTTCTAATCATGCACATGAAATAATTTATTTGACAGTAGATGGGGCAGGTAACATGCAACAGAATAACAAATAACAAGTCTTTTATTCATGTAAGTAAAACTGCAGAAAGGCTAGACCTTCAGTTGCCAATTACATCTAAGTTACCTCCTTGCCTGTCCTGTGTTAGGAGGTACATATTTGGCGTATGAGTTATACTCAAGTGGTATTTTGAGAGAATTTTGATTTATATTCAAGCCATTTCAAGCTAGGACCATCAACCCTGTTTACAGACACCTCCTCCTGCATTGTACACATACAGAAGCAAACTTGCATTTCTGGGCAACATTCTAAAAGGAGGTTGTGTTGTCTTGCATAGATACATACAGGTTACACGGGGGAGAGGTTCAGAATAATCATTCTCTCATCCATGACAGTAATGTATAAAAGTAATGAAATACCTTTTTAATAGCCCATCCATTCCCAAGCACTGAAAAGTTGGCATGAAATGAAAATCCTTGGTTTATGTTTAATCATGTTGATTAGAAATTACAAATCACTGCTGTAATTACACCAGAACACTTTCTCTGAGGTTCTTTCATTGTTTTTAATTTAGTTCTAAACACCCATTGATTTTTCACTTAGTCCCTGTGGAACTTGAAAGGTGTGCAGTATGGGTAGGAGAGTCTGCAAAGCAGTTCAGAAGTGGTATGATTTCTGTATGCTTTATAGCAGAAATAGGAACCCTGTTGAAGAGGGCTACCTAACTGCAGATATGCTTAAATGCCTGGTCAAAACACTTTGCAGATATTTAGAGGGAAAAAACCCAAAAGCAAACAACAAACACAGATCAAGGTCAAGCCCATTATGAACCCTACATTCCCCACCTTCAAGTATTTTGATAAGTTTCTAAAATTTGAGTTTTCCAGCTAGTTGAAAGCAGTAACAGTATCACCTATAATTTTCTTCTTTAAACACAGAAAACAAAAAGATTAGGAAACGCTACACAAAAATATTTTTTGCACATGAACTTCAGAAAATGTGAACTTATGATTACAAATACAGCTCCATCACTTTTTAATTTATGTGGATAGTATTTCTGATACTTTTAGTGCAAAGCTGATGGGAGGGAGTGAACCTGTCAAAATGTTTTTAGCAACCAGAACTTTTTCACAGATTTTCCTGAAGAATTCTTACTTACTTCTGCTAGAGGACAGCCTTGCACCTAACAAACATTTCTGATTGTTTGACCATCCCAATTACCTAAACATACAGAATGATCACAGCCAGCAGCCTCTCAGAAGTCAAAACATTTTTTCCCCTAGATCTTCGATGCACCAATACAGCATCTTGCAGTGCTTCTGTTGAACAGAAGTCAGAATGTAAACAGAAACTCAGCTTTCAGTGCTTTCTAAAGATGATGAGAGGATAAAAGAATTGAGAATAAGATGCTTTATTTCCTATCTCCCTTTTGGTGGTGTGTTGTTTTTGGGTTTTTTTTTTTTTGGTATGTGTTTTGTTTTTTTGTGTGTGTGTGGTTTGGTGGGTTTTTTTTGTTCTCCACCTTTTTATTTCCTTGTTTTGGTGTGGATTTTTGTGGGGGCTTTTTTGGTGATTTTTGGTTCGTTTGTTTGTTTGTTTTTCTAAAATTGCCGCAGCATATATTATATAAATTATCTTAATATTTTAAAAAAATTGTCTAGGTGATGAGTAGCATCTGTTTATTATTTAGCCTAAAGGAACACAAATCCATGATTTGTGGATGCCTGAACTGTATCTCTATTTGTTCAGGTTTGAAAGGAAACATATCTGTTATTAAACTAATTCATACTAGTGGGGAAGAAAGTCATACAAATGTGCAGGCTCTTAGGCTTTCTTTTTCAGACAGCAGAAATACAGAACACAGTGTCCTGGTAACCGCACAACATTTGCACCAAGAGTGTGACAGGTAGGTCATCTTATTATGAACCCAGAAACAAAGGACCTGGCATTGTCAGGGATATACTTTATTATAAGATACAGCCACTCAGTGTAGTAAAGACACCAATTCTTCTGCATTGATTTACGAAGAAATCATCTCTCTCCCCTCATAAAGTGGGCCAATTTGTCTTTTGGTCTTATAGTTCAGCCATGTTGGAACAAAATCACAGTCTCATAAAACAGTGCAGTGGTATTCTAATGGCATAATTAGAATTCAGTGTGAAGTACTGTAGACTGTTATCAAGAAGTGATTGTTTCATTTAATGGCTTATTATAAAATAATATTAAATACATCCATTGATAAAATTTTCATAGGCAAAACACTGTAAATATATGTGCAAATAATATACATTGTATAATTATTAAGCATACTCACAGGCATCTTTACTTTCATAAATCTTGCTAAATACTTGGTATTCTTTTTCTGACTATATTGTAGGCTATTTTAGCTCCATTAAGATAACTTATTTCTGTAAATGCTTGAGGTAATCTCAGTCTCTGCATCCTCCTTGAAGAACGCAGTGCTGCAGTTTTTATATTAGACTATCCTCTTGCATAGTGTAAAGACTTCTTTGATTAAGTCTGGAAATCTCACAATGTCAAGATGGAGCTTGATTGAGATTGAGTAAGTTCTCAAAATGTTAATAGTTACCTGCACTTAACTGAGAATACTGAGAATAGTGAAGTCAGTGACTAGAGACCTTAACCTTCCTAATATATTCTAGTCCTAGTTAGGAACTAGACTATAAATTTTTATTTCTTTGCTAGTCCAGAAAATAGAGATATTGAGAAAAGATTGAAGTAAAAATTGTCTGAGAATATAAATAAATATATAAATATTGTGTTTTCACAGATGTTAATTCTGCATCCTGTTCACTCTATATTGCTCTTCTCACATATTCTAAACACTAAAATTTAGAAATAAATATTATATAATCCCCTCCTATATTGAAATTAGAAATTTTAGAAAACCTAAATTAACAGTTAATCAGAGAATTTGCTGATTTGGCAGGATTTTGTTAGATTAAATTTGGGCATACAGGGTTGTATCAGTGATCTTGCTGAATGTTAGCTTGCGTCCCTGTGCTGGGTTCAGCCAGGA
>NW_010225187.1:55309-63250 GCF_000690775.1 Eurypyga helias | reverse complement strand
GTGTGCGGCATCCCGGGAAGCGTGTCTGCCCGTCCCGCACCGTTGGTAGGACGGGGGAATGACAGCTTGGGCCAGGAGGAGCCGGAGGAGGCGCCGAGTTTGCCGTGGCCGTGCAGTGTAACCCCGGGCAACCCCGGCTCCCGGGCGTGGAGGCTGGTCTGCACTTAGAAGCTCCCTGCTCGGGCTGAGGTTATACACGAACATTTGTTCTTGCTGCGCAGGGAAGTGATGAAAGCATGTCAGCGTAAGGGCAGTATTTATCAGCAGTGGAGTTTTTAACTGGCAGTGGGCTGGAGATCCTCTAATGCTTCTGTGGGTGGAAACTGTTCTCTATTTAACACCAATTTCCATAGGGAAAGTTTGAATGGTGTTACGCTTTGCACCCCAACAGACCTTGAAACAAACTCTAGTAAAGATTCTGAATGTCTTTTATACTGCACATTAAATGGCTTAAAGAAAAAAAAATGTATGGCAGTACATCATCAGTAATATGTGCTCTTGGCTTTGGTGTGAAAGTGGCGTGTGGCTGCATTTCACTGTCGGAGAACGAGGTGATTCTTATTTTCCCCACTTCCACTTACTTTTCTGAAGAAATGTCAAGGATAAAATGTGATTTCAAGCAATATACTGTGACACAAATATGTCTTGATAAAACATTTTGAAACTACTTATACAGATATGAATGTGGAGTTGCCTGGGAGTTTTAAGAGTTATGTATCCCTGACTTGAATTGATTTTTATGCATTTTGTGTTTGAAAGCCTTAAGGACACGTGTCATTGAATCTGGTAGTCTTTGAAAGTCAGAAGGGCGTTGCTTGGGTTACATGTTTGCTTCAGTATGAAATAATGTAGTCAGCCAGGCAGAGTGAGTGAGAACTGGTGGAAGCACACACAAAAACAACCTGTATGTGGTGTGTTGGAGATACAAAACCTGTTCTAGCAGATCAGGTTCAGGGAGACTTTACCAAGTACTTAATTATTCATTGTGATTCTCTTGCTCAAGGTCCTCTAGGTTTAGGTCTGTGAAGGCAAAAAAAGAAGTTACTAATGTTTTGGTGTATTGGCTCCATGTTCTGATTATTGCTACAGTTATTCCAAGTTTCTCAGTGGAAACTGAGAAATTACTTTAAACAGAGGAACAGTACCTAATAAAAGGAACTTCACTTCCAGCAGTAAGCTGTTAAGTCATTCTGCGTACTTCCCTCTGTGTTTGTCATTTTCCTAGACTGTAGTGTTTTTGTGGTGGTTTTTTTTTTTTTTAAAAAAAGAGGGAATTTGGCAAGTTTTAATGCAGAATACTGTCATATGACAAGTGCATGCATTTCTAATATTAGACAATAATTACGTAATAATACACTGATAAAGATAAATGTAAACCCCCTATGCTGTTAATGCTTGCAAAGCAGTAACAGGGAAGAATCTGAAGACTGTTTTAACCTCGTTTGTGAGCTCTGACTGGCAGAATCATTACACTGTTTTGAATACTCTGATTTTTCTATTGCAGCCAACAAATGCCAACTCCAAGTCTTTATCACTTCCAAATTATATATGTATTTGATTCATAAAAAGTAATTGGCTTCTGTTTGGGATGACTTCTTGTCCTGTTTCAGGCATATATATTGTGACTTTCTTCCATGTGTAACTTTTCTTATTTATTTCAGAAATGAGGGTTCATTAACATCAACTTTAAGAACACTTCTATTCTTCACAGCTCTAATGATCACATTACCTGTTGGGCTGTATTTTTCATCAAAGGCTTATGTATTTGAAGGTAATTCTGTTTCCACCAATTAGCATTACTGTTATATAAAAGAGGAAAAACACAATCCTCTAAGAGCATCTCTGTTCTCCTTCCTGTTTTGAATATTTATTTCCTTATGCAGACTAAATGTCAAATTAGGAATTAAAATTCTGTGAATGGTCGATGCATCCTTCCCTGCATTGGGGTCTGCAACCTAGTATTTGCTGTTTGCTGTGGGGTGGTTTATACAGTATACAGGCGCATCGTTCCCTTTAGGTAAAGGGTAGCTAACACCAGTCTGCAGCAAGCTTTTATCAGAGTCGTCAGGAATCTGTTTCCTGCAGGTGTGACAAACTGATTGTGTATTCAAGGCAGAACAGTGTTTACTGGGTTTACTTTTTTGCTTTTTAAAACATACATGCATTTATAAGCGTAAACCAGTTAAGTCATATACCCAGTTTCAGATACTGAATGTGGTTGCTTGTAGGTTTTTTTTTTTTAAATAAAGAAAAAAAAAAACAAGGAAGAGAGATTTTAGCTGTTTGTTTGGAGCTGTTCTGTCAAACTGCTAAGAACTAGCCACGTTCTAGCCCTGATTCTGCAAGGCTTTAATAACATCCTAACACTGCAGGAGAAAAGGATCTCCTTAAAAAGCGAGGAGGAGGGAGGGAGAGAGAAAACAGCTGCTTTTAAGAGGATTTTGTGCATATATAACTGAGTTGTTCCAAGATGATTCTCCTTTGGTGTGTACTGCTGCATGTAGTGCTGAAGTTCAGAGCTTGTTAAAAAACTTGAAGATCCTTTTTGTGTGTTTTTTGTGGCTTTTTGTTTGTTTATTTGGGTTTTTTTTGTTGGGTGTTTTTTTTTTTTTACCTGAGATGTAGCAAGCTGAGCCTTAACTTTGCTGTGTCAGTTAATGGCAATATCTGTCAGCACTGATAGGATGGGGTTTGTGTTTGGAGGGTGGTATTTTTGGTGTGGTGGGGTGAGTGCGTTTTTTATTTGGTTGTTTTTTTGGGGTTTGAGTTTTTTAATTCAAGGAAGAGAAATGGTATTTTGGTATCTGGTCTTCTGATATTTGAAGGCTTGTTTCATGTGAGATGCATTCAAGTATCTTAACTGGTGAGGAATTATTGTTTTACGGTCTAAATATAGAAGGTAAAAATCCTCTAAGTGTAATTGTTGTTCTACTGTTTTATCCTGTTATAGTGGCAAATAAATTTATGTAATTATTCCTGTCCCCCATCCTTCTTTTTTTCCATTTTTCTCCCCCCACAAAGAGAATTATACTTAAAAAAGGATGTTGAGGTTTATTTGATGCTGGAAGATAGCAAACAGAAAAAGTGAATGTTGACTTCAATCCCGTGTATTTTATCTTAAATATTGGATAATTGCAGTGTTGCTTTATTCCAGAAATAGTTTCAAAGTCTGTAATTATAATGGTGAATTCTTCCCTGTGAATCTTTCAGAGCTCAGTCTTTTGATACAGGAATAAATGTAACTTTGGTCTTTAGGGAGAAATGTGATTTGCCGTTTCAGTGTTCCTAATATCTAATACTCTTTCTTTATTTTCTCAGGTACCTTAGGAATGTCCGACAGAGACAGCTATTTTTATGCTGCCATAGTTGCTGTAGTTACTGTTCATGTGGTACTTGCTCTCTTTGTGTACGTAGCCTGGAATGAAGGCTCTCGACAGTGGCGGGAAGGCAAACAGGACTAGAATGAAGATCATCATCTGATGCCTACGGACTGTAAATCAAACTTTTGTGAGCTGAAGGAAAAGCATTCTTCAAAATGTATAATACACATGTACAAAGATGAGGCTAATACCTCAACTCTGGTTAGAATAAGACTTGTGCTTGTCTTGAATGTGTACCAGTGTTTTCTCTACTGCTGATGGAAGGAAGTTGTAATTTCCCAGTCTCTGCTAGGTCGAGTTGAGGAGGTCTTCACCTGGAATTAAAATGAAATAATTATATATTTTTGAAAAAAATCCTGTAGCTATTTTTGCCATTCCTAGTATTTTTCTGGCTATCTCTAAAAATTATACTGGCATGAAGCAAGCATTACATTTTGAGTAATTAAATTGCTAGTTAAAAAAGCTATGTTACACACTATCCACCTACACTGGAAAAGATGGGATTTCACTTTGCTGTGGATAGTTTCCCAGTTTATGGGTGTTGTGGTTCAGCCCCAGCCAGCAGCTGAGCCCCACACAGCTGCTTGCCCACTCCCCCTGACCCTGCTGGGATGGGGGGGAGAATCGAAAGTGTAAAAGGGGTAAAACTCATAGGTTGACATAAACGTGGTTTAACAGGGAAAGCAGAAGCCGCGCACACACGCAAAGCAAGGAATTCGTTCACTACCTTCCATTGGCAGGCAGGTGTTCAGCCATTCCCAGGAGAGCAGGGTTCTGTCACGCTTGTTTTGGGAAGAGAAACGCAATCACCCTGAATGTCCACAGCTTTATATGCTGAGCATGGTGTCACATGGTCTGGAATATCCCTTTGGATATTGGGGGTCAGCTGTGTCCCCTCCTTGTGCACCCCTGGCCTACTTGTGGATGGGGTGGGGTGAGAGCAGAAATGGCCTTGACTCTGTATATGAACTGCTCAGCAGTAGCAAAAATGTCTGTTTCCAGCACAAACCCAAAACATAGCACCATGGTAGCTATTATGAAGAAAATTAACTCTATCTCAGCCAAAACCAGCACAACGGAACAGACAGACATAATATATTTTGGAGTTTAGAAGTAATTGCAAAACCAGGATTGGTTAGAAACTTGGGTGTTGTTTTTCTAACGTGAAATAGGAAGTTCTGTTTTCATTTTCAAATTTAAATGTTTATGAGAGTGTAAAATTCAATCTTTTCATTTCCTTTTGGGAGGATTGTTGTGTTACGGCATTGCGCCTTTTTCCACTCTTCTACAGTTAATCTTGATGATGCAAAGGAAATGGCAGAGCATGTTTTTAATACGTCTTTACGCTTAGCTATGTCCTTGATAATTGCTAAGGGACGTAGTTGGATTTCCTGTGGTAAGGTAGTAACAGCTATGAGCCACTCTGGATAGTAGAGGAGCAAACAAGAGAAAGCAGGTTGTAGCCATGTGCAAATGTTGTCCTTTATGAAGCAGGACACGGGGGTTGATCGCATGGAAAATCTGCTTCTCTTCATAAATATTGACATGTACACTGTGAAATGATAAAATATGTTGATTATTTTCTTCTTCCCTTGGTTGTGTGTAGAAACTTCCTGTAGCCAAACCATCTGTGGGGTTGGGATAACCTGAATTTCATTTCACTGCTGTGCTGCTGTTGGCAAACTTTTTCAATCTGTAGATAAAACCTTTTTCCTAAGGTTCCAGCAATGCACAGAACTTTCCCTAACGCTGATGTTAAGCTGTTGTGCTCGAGGTAGTTCTGTTAATTTGAGTTTTCCAGTTTGTTGTATTAGTTGAGCCTTTTTTATTGGAAGCATTTTGCTTAATGTAGGGCTTGGAATCGTTTTGGTGCTGCCTTTGTCCATGGTGAAACTTATCTAGAAATGGGACAAAAATCGGTTACCCATGCGCAGCGGTTTATGGAATGTGTTCCCAGGTCTTGTTCCTCTCCATCCCAGTCCCAGGTGTGCACAAGCATCATGTCACACTAATGCAAGTCAGTTTGTACGTTTGTTCTGGAACGTTAACGTTTCTTATCCAGAAGCCCATTGTCGGGTTGCTGCCAGCAAACTGTAGAACCGTCTCATACACTTGGAATGACAAATCTAGTTTGTACGTTGGCATATCGGCTTCCTCTTCTCCAGTATATGAACTGTATGTTGTAGAACAAATACTGCCTTTTAATAAAGAATACTCCATGAACCGAGATCCAGTAAACAAGCACTTGTGCTGAACAGTTTTTGAATAATCTCCTTAATGCTGCTCTCGTGTAGTACAGCTGACAACAAATAGATCAGCTATAGCACTCTTCAGGAGCTTTTCTACTCCATTTATAGTGGAGAATAAGTGGGAACACAGCTTGTGCTTTACTAGCTGGGTCTTCTACATCTGTTTTATGTTTCATGTACCAGAATCCCTAGATACTAAGTTAATTTCCCGGGAAGGACAGGAAAATAGTTGTAATATGTAATTGTTTAGCTACAAAAATCTGAAAGATTTGACCTGTAAGTGTAGGCACTATAATGTCTCAGCAATTGGGGCTTTAATTGAGCATTAATCCTTCCATTGGAAGATGTTCTTTGAGGATAACGCTTTGATCCACAATGTTCTCCTTGAGAAGAGGCACCACGTGAGTCTCTGCGCAGTAACAGGCGTGTCCTGGGGTTTGTGTTGCCTGTGCTTGGGAGTGGGTACATGTAAATGGTGCAGAGGAATTAGTGTGAGTGGGGAGCTCAAAGAACAGAAGCGGCAGCCATACAATGTGGAGTGCACACCGAGTAGATACGCTGCTGGGACTCCTGGTGTGCCCTACCAATACTAAGATTTGTTAACATCGCAAGGGCTTGATTGTGGTCTCTTTAGGTTGAGTGTTTCCTTTCGTGTATCTCATGTTCCCGTTAATGTCAAAAGCTAATTCTCATTTCAATTTTTTAGTTGCTTAATGGTCATTGTCGTTCTTTTAGTGTTTAAATATCTGTATTGGGTTTGTGTGGCAAGGTGGGGGGGCTGCAGGGGTGGCTTCTGTGAGAAGATGCCTGAAGCTTCCTCCTGTCCAACAGAGCCAATGCCAGCCAGCTACAAGACAGACCAGCAACTGGCCAAGGCTGAACCCATCAGCGATGGGCAGTTCGTGAAGAACTGCAGCCCTTGGGAAGGAATTACATTGGAGGTGTTGGTGGAGGACTGTCTCCTGTGGGAGGGACCTTAGGCTGGAGCAGGGGCAGAGTGTGAAGATCCTCCTCTGAGGAGGAAGGAATGGCAGAGACAACTTGTGATGGACTGATCACAACCCCCATTCCCCATCCCAATGTGCCATTCAAGGGGAGGAGGTGGAGAAATCAGGAGCAAAGCTGAGCCTGGGAAGAAGGGAGGGGTAGGGGATCTGGCTTTCTTGCTCATTATCCCATTCTGATTTGATGAGTAACCAGTTAAATTCCCCAAGTCAAGTCTGTTTTGCCTGTGAGGGTACTTGGTGAGTGATCTCTCCCTGCCCTTACCTGGACCCATGAGCCGTTCTCTCCCCTGCCCAGCTGAGGAGGGGAGTGATAAAGCAGCTTTGGTGGGCACCTGCCTTCCAGCTGGGGTCAACCCCCGTACAAATACAGAAACTGCTAAGTTGTGGAGAGAAGAGCATTGCTTTGGTTTTTATTTTCTGTAAGATGGTGATACAAAATTTTTAATGGTGTAGAGCTTTAAAGTGGTACTGTAGGTTCGTTTATTACTAGGAATGGATTTGAGACAACTCTTGTTAAAAAGATAAAATTGGGAAAAGGATGTAGCTTTGCCACACTGATAATGCAGCCCAGCAAACTCGAGGGCAGGTGTTTCTACCCAATTCCTAGGATGGGAGAGTGGAAGTGCTGGCTGAAAAATCATGTTCTGAGTGCATTGGTGAACAGTAAAATGTTTGTTATTGGGTTTTTGATGTTTTTAGACTGCTGCACAGTTATTGTAGCTAAATAAACCGTGCTTAGGCTTCTGGTAGCCCACGCAATTGGCCAGGGTGTGCTCCAAGCCTCCAGGCAGGGGTATTGCTGGGAGTAGTTCCAATGAGTAAGAGATGAGAAGGAGAGGACCCTTAAAATAGCTTACTAAGCCGCACGTGGTATATTTAGATATAATAAGATAATATAGTATTGGTGTGACTGAAATTGAGGTAGGCTGCAGCCCGTGGGACAACGGGAGGGAGGGGTCCTGTGAAGCAAGGAATGATCTGGCATTGTAGTGTTTGAATTTCTGGTGGGATACAGCTTGAGTCTCTGTTAGGAGGACGTAATCACTGTGGGGTATAATGATGCTGAGGTATAGTTTAAGACAGATGGAGGTAAACTGTTGGCACTTGAGTGCTGTTTGAACCTAAAATAGTAAGAAAAAGTATGAGGGAAACAAGCGGGAATTTCTGTAGAAAGCAGGTGCTGGTCTGCCAGTTTGCATTCTGAAACCAAGAGATGGAGCCAATGGTCCCGTTGCGGAAGGCAGGGATACTGACCGGGAAGCTTAGTGGTGAGCGATGACCAAGGAGAAGAGCTTGGAAAGTCAG
>NW_010225187.1:9002-55288 GCF_000690775.1 Eurypyga helias | reverse complement strand
CCTGCTGAATGCCTGTGACGGAGTGGTCTTGGTGCTGCTTTGCTGTCACAACCCTCTTTGTCCTACTGGCTTTGGATGGCATCCAAGATGATTTCCTATGGGTGCCTGGTGTTTCTAGGAATGATCAGGTGCTTCCACAACAGCAAAACCACTCGTATCCGAGGAAAAAGGCTGCTGTTGCTTATAGCACATGACGCAGTTTAATCATTTTAGTGTACATGGCTGAGGGCATAGGCACAGGGGGTGTGTTACTAATTTAAACTGTTTTTAATTGAAGGACGATTTATGAGGGAGAGTAACAGCAGCCAAAGTTAAAGAACAGAACCTGCTGTGGGTGTGGGCCCATGCTGCAGGCACCACTGAGGAGCCATTTGATACCTTTGCAGTTTTTAATCCTCAAGATGCAGAGTTTGTCTTCGCTTGCTTGACTCATTAATGTGGCTCTGCTGATGCTGGAGATCAACTGGGAGTAGCAAAGTTTAGCTCGACAGCTGGAATGATTTCTCAGCTCATTTCAATGGAATGAGCCTTTGTATAGGTGGTTTTGTGTTGGATAGAGAAGACAGAAGAAGCCACTTTGCTCTCAAACCTTATCGCAGTTTGAGCTCTTCCCTAGAACAGTTCCTGTAGAATAAGCAAGCGTTTCAGGATTCTTAATTTGAAACATTATAATAGAGCAGTTTCCTTTAGAAGCTTGTGTTATGTCTTCAATACAGTGTTTTTTTCTCCCTAGCTATGTGTCAAGTGCTTTCGATAGGAGCAGATATTTTCTATAGGGTGACATGTGTCATGATTGAGCTGTGTAGGGAGAGATGAGGGGTTTATACCACTTGGTGGGGATTGTGTTCTCCTGCCCCTGAATTTTCAGAGATGTTAGTGCTATCAGCTCTGATATTTGAGGCATGGAAACAGTAATGCCAGGGGAAAAAAGTTTCTAATTTTATGAACAGTTCTTAGTCAGTTATGTATTTGTCCTGAGCCTTGGGAGAAGTAATTAACAACACAAAAATAACAGCGTGTTTCTGTGTTGTCTTACACTTATTAGATTCAAAGCAGTCCAACTCTGCGTTCAAATGTAGTTTTAGTTTAGCATATTACAAAACTTAAGAATATTTAAATACGTTGAGTAGCATTGTCAGTGTGATCCAGACTGCTTCCACTTTTCCAGCTCGGAAAGAAAACTACATTGAGCCTTTTGGTAAGGAAATCTTAGAGGGCACCTGGGAATGTGTGATGCAGCTCTTCAAGAAGTCTGCCCATGCCAAAACACTGTGTTTGCATCATATCAAGCTTATGCAAGGGATTAATTTGGAAGCAGAGATCAGTGGCTTGTGGACATTCCACCTCAGGTCAGCTGTGCTCTGGCTGCTTGGTCCAAATTGCAATTTGATGGGATAAACAACCTTTGTGTGCTTTTTATGGACTTTGTTCAAAGACTGAACAGGTAATTCTTCACATCGGGTAATTCTGCACAGCACCAGAACTAACTCGCTACAATTTTATTCAATTAAAGATGGAGCAGTGCAATAACATGGCTGATTACATAAGCACAGATTCAGTTGATCACATTTGTTTGTGGATCATAGAATCACAGATTGGTTTGGGTTGGAAGGGACCTTAAAGATCATCTAGTTCCAACCCCCCTGCCATGGGCAGGGACACCTTCCACTAGACCAGGTTGCTCAAAGCCTCATCCAGCCTGGCCTTGGACACTTCCAGGGATGGGGCATCCACAGCTTCTCTGGGCAACCTGTGCCAGTGCCTCACCACCCTCTCTGTGAAGAATTTCTTCCTGATACCCAATCTAAACCTTCCCACTTTCAATCTAAACCCATATAATATGTGAGCTGACTGACCAGTAAAGCAGAACAGTAATTTATTTTGTCTTGTCTCCTTGAATTCTGCTAAGACGATTTTCTTTCAGTTCAAACTCAGCAGTTTGCTCAGCCTCAGAGTTTACTGCACACATTAGTTGACCAGTAAGATAAAACTGCTGCGTTTGTGGAAGCCACTGTGCTCCAGACTCCTGTGATGAACAGGTGAGGCTTTGATCGTAAGGGAAGTCCCCGTGCCTGTGACCATGGCTTTTAACAAGAGCTCTTCCCCAATCTGGTAACAATGCAAAACAGAAAATGAGGTATTGGAGGTATCTGTGCCAAAGTGCTGTGAGATAGATGGATAAGAAGGGTTGTCCATAAGTAGCGGCACATCGATTGACTCTTCTTTTTCTCACGTGCATTCCTAGCACTGGGATATCAGTGTAAAGCCATCATTTACTCTAACAGTCTTTGAAAAACACTATCTGTTCCTAACATTTCCCCAGGAAAAGAATTCTACTTAAACTAGGCTTTTGAGACTCGGTACAAATTTAAGCTATTTATTCTTTAGCCAAATAAAGAGCTTTTGTATAAAACTCTAGTATTGTTGTATTTTCCTCCCCAGAATACCCCGTGGGAAAAAAAAAAAAAAATCATGGAATACTTTGCGTGGCAGCATCCGCAGGTTCATTGTGTTGCAATGGAATATTTAATCTTCCTAGAGGTGGTACCACGAAATATCCCATTATCACCCTCTATGGTGGTTGCTCTTCACGGCAGCAGTACCCAAAGAACAAGGTAGGACCCTGCTGCGCTAGGTCTTTGTGAAGGCACAGCGAGAGCTGATTGCTGTCCTGGAGAAGTCACCGTGTAACTGGATAGGTCGGGGTAAAGTGGCATCGGGAAACGAACACAGCCAACATGTGGATGTGGAGATAGGGAGGTGTTTAGTGCGGTTACATGGTACCTCCTGGTGTCACTGGGTCTGGCCTCTGAGCTGGGCTTCTACAGAAGGACAAAAAACACATCTGCACTGTGTGTAGATAGTAAAGGGATTTGCTCTGTGTGCTGTGGCAGATCACAGGTTTAGAAATGGGGAGGGCAGGGCTGGAACTTGGGTCTTTTGACCCACTGCTCTGCCAGCAGTATCTGTCATTCACCACCATCCATACCCAGTGATTTTTTTAGTGATTGTTCCTGGTGAGATCTTGAATCCATGGTTAACTGGAACGTTACCTAATGTTGCGTAGCTTGATGTTCTCTTCAAAAGTCTGCACAGCTGACTCTGTAGCACATGCTTTCCTTCTTTGTCAGTTCAGAGTATTCCATGTTTCGGTAGATCTTTGTTCAGCCAGCTTTAGATTTCTCTGGGCTTCTTTCAGGCATACCTTTTCTGTCGGATCCTTTCCTTCCACCTTCTTCTAAAATCATAAATAAAAATAATGAAAAAGGTTAGTTGAAATTTGCATGCCACTGGAGGATGCTGCTGCCCTTGAGCTGCGTGATTGCGTTATCCGTTCAGTCGTGTTAGCGCGGTGCTTCCGTCCCGCTGCGCGCTTCTGGAGCACGGCCCTTCATTTGCCCGCAAGACTGAGCTGGGAATGAGTTCAGTGGTTAGGGCACAAAATATGTGGTGGTGCTACCTGGGGAAGGGTTGGCATGAGAGTGGAAGAATACAGCAGTGAGAAAACGATAAAGTAATTGAACTAATATACAGACCCTAATTTTTCATGTATGCCGTGGGGTAGGTACATGCCTTAGCTCCGAGCACTGTATTGTTTGGGGAAGTACATTCAAGCATGAATAATCTGCATTTGTTTCCCTCTCCCAAAACATTGTGCCATTCGAAATGTATTATTTTTCTGTATTTAAAGAATATTCTTTCATCATACAAAAGCTATTTTTCATTTTTTCTAGAACAATTGGTTGAAGTGTTTTTATTAATCTCTGTTATTTAAGCGCTTCTATCTGCAATACACAGTAGAGGCAAATGAATTGATTTTTTTTGAGACAAGCTTGCTTTTTATCCTACAGAAACGATGACTCATGAGATTCATCCAACCCTCATCTGTATTCCTCCCCCAGCTAATAAGTTAAATGTGAGTTTTGTGTTTGTATTAAAAGGCAGCCTGTGCTTACCTCACCAGGGAGCTTGTTTGAACATCGAGTTCACAAGAGGAAAATTCCTTGCCACAGTAAAACTGCATCTCTGGGCATTAAGGAGCTTTGTAAAGTTTGCTCCATAAGTGAAAAAACCAGCATTAGATTTAATTCATTGCTCACATTTTCAGTGATCCTAGTCCCGCTTGCTTGTAACTCTTCATGGCGATGCCCGGTTTGTGGCTCTGATACATGAATAGACTGCAGAAGGCAGAGACCCATAATATTTTGTGTTTGGGCCTGTTTTTTCATTGATCATGGGTTTAAGTCTGTCGTGGGGGGATGCCTTATAGGGGTGCACAGGGATAAGAGTCTTTCTTGGTGTCTTCCAGCCCGCATCTGGCAGTGTTTCACGCATAGGATCTGGCTTCTCTTGCTCTGCTCTTCCCTCAGAAAGTTCTTATGAACCAGGGGGGACGACATGGGGCACTACTGAGGCCTCTGGAATTAGGGTGAGAGTGTGAGGAACCAGTTGCAGTACAAATTGGTTACTGTGGAGAGCTGGCCCTGAAAGCTGGCTTATGGGTGGATGTTTCAGTTGTCCATTTTACCTCAAACTCTTGGGCAAAAAGTTACTTGACTTCTGTTACATAGCTGAGCCTGATTATCTTCATTTATACAGATTTGATCCTTTTATGATGTAAATGCTGTGTAACCTAGAACGGAGGTGAGCTCCTGACTTGGTTTTGCCTAGAAGCTGTTTGGTGTCTGGCTGTAAACAGTGCATGAAGCCGAAACAGTGACATGGGTGTAATTCTCCGTCTGGGCAGTTGTTTTGCCCTCTCTTCCCTACTGCTAATTATTCAACAGCTTCACAAGAGCAAACCCTGTTTTTCCAAGTAGTTCTTGTTGGTGAAGTCGGGAGAGGCAAAGCAAAAGAAGCAGCTTTGCAGAAAGAAATCCACGCTCTGAACATCAATTTTTCCCTGTTTGGTCACTGCACACTTAATACTGCCTTGCAGGTGTTGGGATGCCTGGTAATTCACTAAGAAATGGCTGTTGAGACTGATTTTTCCAGAAATAGTGCACACTAGTAGCTGTCTCCTCCCTTCACTGTTTCCAGGATGCGAGGGCCTGGATGTAATTTTAACTTGAATTTGAATCAGAGGCTGCAGAATAGACATGTCTGTACTCCATCAGCCAGAGCTACAAGCCTCTTTCTGTATGACTCTGGCTGAGGCCAGACTGTTTCTGGATTCCTGTTGAAAGGGAGCTTTTGCAGCACTCCTGTTTTCCTGGAACTCTCCGCAGCAAAGTGTGCTGCTGAGAATGGATGAACCTGCAGAAATGCAAGTGGTTGACTGGGTCATGTATAGCAAAGGGTTAAGCTTTATATTCCACAGGATACTAAACAGAACATGCATGTGCAAGAATAAAGCATGAACGCAAGCTAGACCATCAACTTCGTGGTTTTGGGCATGTGGGAAGAAGAGATTCCTTCGTGGCAGAAGTGGGAAGTTGAACAGTGTGTTGAAGTCCAAAGACTGAGGGCTCTGGAGGGCAATTCATGCTCCTGCCTTAGAAACTCAGGATTTTGGTTGCAAGCAGGGTGAACACCAGGAGCTTAGGTGAGACAATCCTGATGAAAAATATGTGGGGAAGCTCTATGAATAGGCAAGGAATGTCTTTGTAGTTTGACAGGTAATGTTTAGTTTCTCCCATCCCTTCTCAAGACAACTCCAAGTGGAAACATACGGTGATTGACTACAGGCCGGTAGGTCGAGAGATTTTTAACCTTCTCCGACAGAGACCTTGGCTTTCAGCTGGTGTCAGTCAGCAGGGGTTCATGAATACTTCCACACTGGAACTGACCGAAGTGCAAGTCAGGTGGGGTTTTTTTTTGGTGGATCCCCCTTAGCTGGTATCAACAGCTTTCCTTAATTTGGATTTCATAAGTGATCTATTTGACATAATCCTGTGCATGGGCTGAATGTAATATATCATTCCAAATTTAAGAACGTGAGGTAAATTCCCAACTCAAAAGGCAATCTCGGTGACTGTCAAACCCTCCCTTATGCTAAAAGTAATTTAAAAGTATGCTATAATGAAGATAGTATCTGTGTGCCAAAAAAATCTCATTTCACAGACATGTAACTTAGGCAGTGCCTATTTTGCAGTTTGATGGTGTTCCATGTAACATGATATTAGTTTTCTCATTCATTTGTAGATGTCTGCTCATTAAGCAAGATCATCTTTACAGAGTGTAGGGGCTGTGTAAATGCTTTAGGGGATGAGCATCTTTATTATGAGCTGATAATCCTTGGAACTTGTTACATTCAGATATAAATGGATTGGAGTATAGTCTGATGAGAAGCATGAAAGTGATTACTAAACTGTGGAAATAAATGCGCTAGAACCCTAAATAGTATAATAATCCTCTAAGGGGAAATCGCACCCTCATTCATTTGTAGTAGTATTATGATTGACTTTGTTTTAGTCCAAATTTGAGTCAATGCCTCCATGAAAATCTCATGACTTGCCTTCCAAAATGACATCAAAGATGAAAGGAGAAAAACAGTCCTGACAAAACCAGGTCACATCATCAGCAAGAGCAGAGTGGGCTGAGCAGCTCTGCTTCCTAAATCAAAGCCTTGCTGCAGGAGCATCGCTGCACTCCCGTTGGTGTGTCACAAGTGCCGTTCTCAGCAGTGAGGGACCAGAACATGTCACAGCTGCATCCTGAGAGGAGGATGCGGAGGTCCTCAGGGCATCCCTCTGGGAGAATGTACTGGTCCCAGCCATGCTTTGTAGCCAGCCCGTGCACAAGTTAGGAATGAGGAGGAATAGCAAGTTCTTTGTGCCTAAATCAAGCAGAAATCCCAGCAAGGGAACTGACATGTTCTGCTAGCCCCATGCTTCCAGAAAGGCAAGGGTCCTTTTGTCGCCTTGGCTAGGAACTCCCAGGGAAGGGAGAGACTAAGGATCTTCTTAAAGCATACGCATCTCTTATGTGTGAACCGTGAGAAAGATGTATGGGCCTGGAGCCCATTTCAGCCTGCCTGCAGAGCTAGCAGGCGTCAAGAAACCATCATCTCCCTCTCCAGCCACAGTTCCTGTGTATCCCCAGGAGACCTGTCCATCAAGGGATGGAGAGGGGGATCTGGGTACACATGCAGGGCCACGCAGGCTGCTGTGGGTAAAATAATTCCTTCCCGCATGGTCCAGCTATCTGTAATGGTGGCCTGGGTACACATGCAGGGCCACGCAGGCTGCTGTGGGTAAAATAATTCCTTCCCGCATGGTCCAGCTGTCTGTAGTGGTGGGATGGGAGCTAGAGGGCATTCATGAACAGGACTCTGCTCTTGGTACCCCAGGGGACAGTGTCCTCCAGCCATTTCTGGAAAGGGACAGTTTAGCGTATATAGCCTTAACAGGGTAATTATGCAGCTGGCAGGGCCAGGTCATTAGTACAACATACTGTAACATACTGCTGCTTTTACATGTATTTGTGCGAAGTGGGAGTGCTGAGGTGTGCTAGTTTGCTACTGTCTGGTGGAGAGGGTGGAAAAAGCCTACGGGAGGAAGGAAATGCGTTTCCTATCTTTTGGGGTTTTAATTAAACAATCAGTAGTGGCAAAGTGCCAGGGCTTCTCCTGGGCCATGCTTACGGAGGACAGTTCTTGCAGAGGAGGGGGAATCTGGATGCAGGAGCCTCATACAGGTGCCTGCGAACAGCATCCGAAAGCTGGGGTCTGCTCCTAACCTGGCCTCCCCCCAGGCAGAGACCCTCGGCTTCTAGCAGAGGTGTCTCACCGAGGGGCTCAGGTCAGCTGCTCCCCACTGCCTGCTCCTGAAGCTCTGCAGGGGCACGGAGAGGAGTCATCACCCGGGGATGTGTGGGGTCCCTGTCCCGAGGGAGGCTCTGCCCTGACCCAACAGGTCATCCGGAGGGGTAACCTCAGGGAGGGGATAAAGAGAAATTTACTTTAATCACATTAGGAAGAACTGCCATGGTTTCAGGTGGGTTAATATCTCAGTGCAAATTAAACAGCTTCTATCACCGTGGAACTCTCTGGGGAGGATTTTGAGCAGAGCATGCTATTAATGATTCTGTCTCACTGGGATTTTAAACGGCATTCTTGCCTCTTGGTGTAAACAGAAGGTGATAGCGAAGCATGTGGGAGGTCTTTAATCTTGTTTTCTAGATTTACATTTTGTAGGATTATAATATATTTTTTAAGCTTATTGTTTCATCTTGCATACCGGCAGAGGCAAGCAGGTAACTGAAGGGACACACGCAGCATTTTAATGTGGCTTTTTCCTGAAATCACCTGAGCATCCAAGCCCCCTCTGACCACAGCCGCACCCCCCCATCTGCATTTCGTAAGGGTATTATCACTGTAATTAATAGGAGTTGTATAACAGTACCTAATTAAACTCTGATCATATAGTGTAAATTTAACTTGATTATCGTTAGCCTCAGTGAACTCTGCAGGAGATTAATCCTGGTGATTCACTCAGCACAGAAAGCAACAGTGCCAATTCTGCAGAGGACCAAAACATTGGTGTACAGAAATGCTCCGTCCTCCAAACCGCTGCGGGGTAGTGCTGTGTACCGACGATAACACCGGTGTCGGCAAGGGGGTTGCACTGCAACTGGAGTCTCCTCATCTCCAAATTGGTTAAAAGCCACTGGGATGGCAGCAGGCTCCTATGGAGCAGATCTTAAAATCACTCAATAAGGAGTCTGAGAGGATTATGGCTTACATAAGAGTTTTACGTCTGTCCTAAAGCCACAGCCCCTATGCATCTGTGGGCTGTGTACTGTGTCCATCAGTGGTTTCTGGACACCAGGACCTCCTGAATGACTACAAACCACGTTTTGTTTAAGATGAGTTTTCAAGTACAGCACCTGGTCCCTGCCTTACGAAAGGTGGTGGGTTTTTGCCTGTGGGAACAGAATGAAGGCGATAATGTTATTTAGTTCTCTTGATTTCTGCAGATTAAAACGCTGCATGCTTCCCTTCTGCCCAGTGTGCTAGAGAATGTTTCCACTTTCCTTTGCTAGAATACCAAATGTGCCTTTGGTAAAATGGTATTTTTTTCCTGTATCTAGTCCAGAAGTGCAGGGCATGGGGCTTGTTCTATCTTTTGCTGAGCACATCTGTTTGTTGGCCGCTATTAATAGTTTAATCAATGGGGCTGATTCCTGCGTAGTCTCCATCTGATGGGAGCCCAAAAGACCCAGATGACAGCAGAAAAAGGTCTTTTGTACATGTCACTTTTTTCATTTTGCTTAATTAAAAGCAAAGAGAAAGTTTTACTCTTGTTTGCATGAATGGTCACATCAAACGGTACAGGAAAATCTAGGCCAAGCTGCTTTCAGCGGGCTAAGGAACATTATACTATTGCACCGCGTCCTTTCATAGCAGCAATGCCTCTTAATAAACGCCAGGCACCTTTTCAACCTTCTTTGATGCTGTTAGCGTTGCCTTCCACGGGTACCCCGAAGCCCACCTTGCCCCTCCCTGGCTGGCGGTGGCAGGGCTGTTGGTGGGAGATGAGTCGGTGTGGGATGGGAAGGAGAGGGATGCGGGGCGGCTGCATCCTCGCTGCTGCAGAAACGGTGCCGCTTATATAACGGCCTGGCTGGGGAATGAGGGAAAACTCTGCCAACTCTTCTGCAGGAGGTTTCAGAGGGTTTGGGGCTGCTGGCTGGCTTAAAGGGTAAGTTAGGAACGTGTTTCTCAGGGTGGAGGGGGTGTGGGGGGGTACACAGGCGTGTGTTAGTGTGTGTGATGCTGAAAAAGGGCTCCAAAATTACAGGCTGTGCTGTGGGTGCAGGCGATGGTGCTTCAAGCAAGCAGGGCCTCTACACAGTTAGCATGTTGCCTGAAACATCGTTTTAGGATGTTGCTGCTTTGTGAAACAGCTCTGTAACTTGCTTGTACTGTTTTTCCAGTTTCCTCTAAGATGTCTGAAATACAATTCAGAATATGCTGTGCTTAAGATGGCTTTCCCTTCATAGTGGTCAGAACACTTTTTGAGAGAAAAGGCACTGAAATGCTTTACATGCATTGATTACACGATGTTGACATTATTCAGACTGTAACTTGCAGGGGCTTTGCTGCTGTTTTTCGCACTTGCGGAGTTGCATCTCAGCTGGTACATTTGCTTGCCTGAGTGAAAATGTTCATCTTGACTGGTGAGTGCATGCTGGGTGACCACGGGTGCCGGATACCCATGTCTGTTTTGATTTAAGACTGGAGCTGTAGGTCTGGACACGCTTGCCACTGTCACGGAGGAGCTGATCATATGTGTAACATGCATGGAGCTACTGTCAAATGTGCATCTCAGAGCAGAAAGTAGTCTTGCTTTGCGGCAAGACGAACAGCAAAGAGAACGCCTGAGCTTTTTGGGGTTATGTTTTGGGGGTTATGCTTGCTCTGTAAGTGCTGTATAAGCTTAAAATACGCAGGAGTTGAAACTGATGGCTCCCTTACAGAAACAGAGGGCTGTGGAGGGGGGCTGGATGTCCGCAGCCCAGTTAGCTGGAAGCACAGAAGATTCAGAGAGAAATGGGGCCCAAATGAACCTCAATAAGCAAAGGGATCTGAATTATTCACAAACAGAAATGTTTGTTCCTGAATGGTCAGGTGCCTAAATCCGGAGCAGCCTGAGGCTGTAGGACTGGCACTGTAAGAGTGAGCGTTGTCCTAAAATGAACTGCGCAACAGGAAAACTACTTGGTATTAGATAAAACCTCATATTCCCCTGGGACTGTGAATCTCCTGTGCACAATTCTGGGGCTCTTCTTTTTTTATTGTTGTCATCTAAAAGGTACTTGGTGCCACAATTCCTGTCACTTTGGCTTTTGCATTTGTGCCTTGCGATGTTCAGCTGGACAGCAGACTGCCGGGGCGCACATCTGGTTTCATCTGTGCTGTTCTGTCTCTACGCTTGGGTCCGGTGGTCCCATAGATCCAGCTGGTCCCCTTCTGGTTTTGTGGCCGTTGTGTGAGGAGATGTGTGTGAGCGGAGGGCACTTAACCCGAGGGTAGTGTCTGGCTCCATATTCATGTTAGCTGTGTGAGGACTGTTTGCCAAATGGTTTTTATGCTGAATGACTCGGGTCAGGGGCAGTCGGATGTGTGGTGGCCACTTCTTTTTCATCTCATCGTCCCAAACATGCTCTGGTTTGTCGCAGTTTTGCAGGGAGCAGCTCCCTGACGTTTTGTATCCCCAACCCAGGCACCAGGAGGGCAGTGGCAGGGCTGGCTGGCAGCCGTGGTGTCCAAGACTCGGACCTCGGGAAGGGAAATGAGCTAATGAAATCCCACCTTGGTGACGAGTGTGGCATATAACCATCTTTGTGCCAGGGCTGTGGCCGCTCTGTGCTTCAGGAACACCTCATTGCTTTGGGAATGATCATCAGTTGCCTGCTACAAATTGGTGCAACTAATAACAAACATTATCCATAAAGAATGCAGGCAGGTTGAGGCAGGAGCTGTTGCTTACTACAGGATGTGTGGTGCATTAAAGATCACTCTGTGACTGGCCTACAAGCATGATTACAATAGCAGATGGCAAGGTGTAATTCATGCTTTTATTACTCTGAACATGCTCCTGAGATCACAGCTCTGGGTTTCTGTGGTGCTGCCAGAAGCAGGGAAGAAGGGCAAGGAGGGATCATGCATGTGGCACAATGGGTCTGTTAAAACCTGTCTTGGAGCTCCCTCTGGATCCTGCTGGAATCATTCCCTGGCCAGAAACGGATCACAGATTTGAAAATACGATTAGTATTTGGGTATAGAGATCTCCGTTGCTGGCCAGCTCCCAGCTGAAGCCAGCCAGAGGCAAACGGAAGACGGTTTGACCTGCGGGTTGTCTGGTGTCGAGGTGTAAGAGGTTTAATGGAGCAGGTCTGTGTCCCAGTAACAGCTGCCTGTGGACAGCTCTGGATGAAATGGAAGGAGCAGTTCAGATGACCAAAGCCCTGAGCAGACACACACTGCTGTGTGGAGAGAGCTTACAGCATGGCACTGAACCGCGGGTCAGCTGGGATTGGTGCTGGTTTTTCCCCTCCGGCAGGAACTGAGCCGAATTTGGGGTATTTTTTGGCTTGGTTTGATTTTAAAATTTTTTATTCCAAATCCAAACCAGCAGAAAACACGGTCTGCTTCTGGTTGAGAACAGCACTCTAGCCGGAATCTGGTATCTATTAGACCTGTTCCACAGCAGGACCCCCAGGACCTGAAGCCTAGTGCCATACTGCGCTCCCCTGCCCATCCTCTCCCTCCCTCTCCTGTGCCGCATCGCCCATTGTTCATGCCAGACGTAGGAACTGGAAGCAGAGGATGATATTGAGACTCCAACTGGTGCTGTGCTCTAGCAGGGGGAAAGGAGATAGTTGGGGTTAGGCTGTCTCTGTTTCACCCACTTTAGTTTTCTCCATGTGAGCTGGTTTCAGCTGGTTGGAAGGTAATGAGCCAATTGGGTCCTGGGCTTAAAACTGAACTGTAATAGCTTCAGTCACACCCTGACCGAAAAGCTCAGCTTTAGTCTAACAGGCTATCTACTTCTGGGGTAGGATGCAATTGAATAGAAATGGCACAGGACTGGCTGGGAAACAAAGACTGCTAAATGTACATCATTAGTCAAAAAATCATTATAATAATTGGAAGTGATGGGCAGCCTTGCTGGGAACTTAAACATAGATGCCAGGAGCTAACCACATCTCCAGGACTATAGCCCACTGTCTCCTTGAGGTCACGTCTGTCTTGCTGGGCCGAAGTCTCTGCTTTCCCTTTCCAGGAAGGAGAGACTCGTTAGCCCTGCCTGCATCAGCAATCCAACAGTTCCCCCAGAAGTGCAAAGGCAGCAATGGCCTTCCGATGCTGCAAGCCCATCACTGAGCACAGGTTGAAGGCCATAAATGACCATAGGCATAGAAATATCACATAGCTGCCTAGTTTTTCATATGTGATCACCGTGGGGTTGGTGGCTTTGTAACTTTTGCAGCCCCATAGCTGAGCCCGCAGGGTCCTGGTTGCCGCCTGCAGATGGTGAGCCTTGCCCTATATATCAAGCAAATTCCTCTCTGTGCGCGTGCCTGTATTTAATTACCATTATGAAATGGTAATAAAAAATGTAATGTGTCATTACAACATGGTGCGGAGCTGGGATTTGCAATCCAGCTGCAAGTCTACTGTTGGCAAAGCTGCACTGAGTTTATCTGAACTCTGCCGTTGGAGGGTTTCTCCCCTCTAGGAACCACGCTCTGAGCAAGCTAAGGTTTGTCACTAACTTGCTTGGATATGACTGTGTCAGACTTCCCTGAGTCTCCTGAGGTGGAAATTCAGCCTGGTTAGAACTCTTACCAGCCAGATGCCTCAGCAAGAGCAGTGCTAGCCATGTTTTGCCCAAGGAGTGACTTGCTTCTTGAAGGAGAATTATTTTGATGTAGACAAGTGTCATTAGGACTGCTTTGACTTCCTGACGTTGGTTCACATTCTGAGAAAGTCCTCATGGAGATAATGCCACTGAACTCCTCTCTCAGAAGGTGACCAAAAAGAGGGGATAGGGCACAAGATTGATCCAACTTTTCTGTTTAGGAAACCAGATAAAATGGTTTGAGAGCTTTGCCAGTGGCTCTCAAGTGTAGATTTGTTCCCACACATTTATGAAGTTTTAAATTGAATGTTTGAGGCAACTTTGCTGCATTGGGAACGATGTGTTCAGTGCCTGATGCCTCTCGTACATGCTGGAGGCAATTGTCTTCTGTGTATTAAGGCATCAGGGCTCATCCTGCTAACTGCTGCTGGTGAGCCTCCTTCAGCTCGTTTATTGGTGGCTGTGCCTGGGGCAGGGATGTGTTAAAAGAACAAAAGGCAAAGCGGAAATTAAGAGATCCACATGTAATCATCAGATGGCAACAGCACGTGGTCACTTCTGGAATGAGCTGGACCAGAACTTGGAGTGAGAGGTTGTATTTCTCTTACCAGCACTCAGATGACAAAGCTGGACACATCTCTTGGTTTTCATGAGAAAGCAACCAGATGTGATATTTTTGTTTGTTTGGTTGGTTTGGTTTGGTTTGGTTTTGCAGTGTCACCACCTGCCTGAAGTTGTTTCAGCAACTCTGCTGTGGAGGAAAGTTCCTGGACTTGTGTTTATATTGCATGTTTCTAGAATAAATCAAAGCACTACCTAACATCCAGTTAAAATGCACATGGTGAACACTCAACCCTAAAAACTTACGCTGTTAACCCGATTCTAAGGTTATAAATAACCATAAAGACTTAGGTGAAGGCATCAGCGATAGAAGTAGGGGAAGAGGTGGGTACTGACTGTGGAGAGAAGAGGTTTTCAAATAATGAGAGGTATCTGGGTGTTCCCTGTTAAAACCTTGACATTTTAATAGTGTGCTCTTCATGCCACCCTCTTAATTCTCCGTGCCTGTTCATTCAATTGGAGAACTGTAAATGTTTGCACACGTTCATTGCTACAAGTGTAGGTGAAGAAAAGTCTTTGAGAAGTTTTTAGGTAAAGTGGTGTAGAAGCATGTCACATAATGGAGAGAATGATTTGGAGAATCTGAGCTGAGTGGGCTGGTGAGTGGGTTCGTGTCACTGTCTGTCTACCCTGGTGTGGTTTTGGCCTTTAAATGGTACATACATTTTACTTTTTTTTCCCCCTTTTGTTAACACCTTTGGAACAGGACCCTGTGGCATGGTCCGGGGCAGCTGCTGGGGCCAGCAAGGGGACATCCATGGGGCTGGGCAGGAGCCTGTCCTTGGGCAGAGAACATGGGATCCCCACACAACTCTGCCCCAGCTGCATGGTCCATGGATGGGAGCAGCACCCGCCTTCCTCTTGCTCCCACCTGGGCTCCTTAATTTGCTTTTTGGATGGTGCCCAGCACACGGCAAACCCCTCTTGCCTGCAGGTCAGGAAGTCATCTTCTGGCAGACTGCTGCCTGCAGCCTGGGGTACAGCACCGGACTAGAGACCCCCAGTGACTGGGGTTGTATTTAAACCTTGAAGTCATTAGCAGTGAAACTGGTTCTGTTCTTTAAAAGAAACGTTTTAAAGTAGAAGTGGGGCTTTAGAATGAATGGTATTGTTTGCCACAATCTGATTGACTCAGCCGATTTCTTTTTTCTAGTTGAAGTATTTTGTTGCAGGAATTAACAGATATCCAATTACCACCAAACTTGTTTTAACATTACGACACAGATGTGCACATAGGAAGCAGAGGTCTCCTGTGTGTACCTGGAAGAGCAGTCTGGCTCTTAACTGCTGATGCAGAGCACCTTGGGGAAGGTGCTGAGCCCTCTTGGCTGGGGAAAGGAGTGCTGACGGTCTCTGATTCCTTGGGGAGTTGAACCTAAGGCGGACAAATAAATGGAGTGTTTTCATTGACTTTAGTAGCGTTAGGTTGCCATTCCCTCCGTAGACTAGAGGACCAGAGTAATAAAGGTAATGAAGGATAAGTAATAGAGGTAAGCACAGATGCTTAGCCATCCCAGTCCCTCCGACATGCCAGCCCATTGAAACTATTTGCTGTTCTGACCTCATCTTGGCTCAAATTTGATTTTGAGCCTCCATAGATGGGGAGTGGATTGGGCAGCCCCCTGCTCAAAGTACGGCTTCAGCTGTGTGGAAAATATTGTGCCAGGCTGTGTGTTTATTAATAAGCTGATTTTGTAAGGAGATGGAGCACCATGTCTGAGCTCTTGTGGCAGGGCTAGCTAATGATATTGGACAGCGAGCAACTGTCACTTTTGCTAAATCTGTCATATTGCAAGTAAGCTGCTTACAGCATGCAGTTGAGGTGGTCAGAATGACAGTCTAATCCACCTTAGAGCTCTATCCAAAGTCAAATTTGCTGTGTGGTTTACTCAAGAACACAGTTGTCCCTTGGAAATCGTTGTCTCAGAGGCACCAAGAAGGCTAAGGAGCAGAACAGTCACCAGCTTTGCTGAATAAACTCTGTCTGTGTGTCTGCTCAAGGGCTTGTAACCCTCATCCCGGAGTGATGATAAAGTAGGATTTCTGAGGAACAGAAGCAACACAGGATTTGTCAGAAAATGCACCCTTGTACATTGCTTAGCAATTCAGCACAGATCTGCAAGCAACCTGAGGAGCTGGAACTTTTATAGAGAAGGGGAACGCTGTGAAACCCAGTCAGCAGAACAGGACTCTCGGCAAAGCTTTCGTGGGTGGGAGCTGTGGCGGGTGGTACACAAAGGCTCTTGGCTATCTGTTTCTGTTCCCTGTGTAGCAAGATGCCAATTCCTAACAGACACCCTGCCAGGGTGCAGCCCGTGTGCTCTGCGATGGCTGTGTGATGGGTTTGAGGGGGAGAGGGAGGTGTGGGTCCCCGCCGCCTGCACTTCCTCCCGCTGGCGTTCAGCCCTAGGTCGTTCTCCTATGTTGCTACCTTGGGCATGTCTGTCCCTTCATGTTTCCGTGGTAGAAAAAAAGGTGGATTTCTCCCGCCTTTCTCCCAACTTTCTCCCTTTCTCCCTCCCCTTTTACAGGTGAGACTTCATCCATGCGTCACAAGACACAACAGATCTTTCAGAAATGATGCCCCATTTTGGCCCTCCTTTGGCCAAAGTGCATAGCAGATCTTTGCATTTGAGTAGATAAATAATCCCCTTGATGGAGGTGCTGCTTAATATTAAACTAAATCTAATGCTGAATCAGCTCCTTGAGCTTTGGCAACCTTTGTGCTACAGAAGCGTTTATAGATGTAAACATTAGATCACAGATACAGTTCCTGCAGATGACGCTGCAGCATATGGGGCACGGTGCTGAGCTTCATGGAGCAAAACCAGTCACTGCTGAACGCTGTGAATGGTTTCCTCTTTGCAGGTCTTTATTCCAACTCTTAACTACTGTTCCTCAGTGGCATTTAATAGTGTTTAAGACTATCTTTGCTTAAATTGTCCGGTGGTCTGGGCCGTGCTCCATATGTAGAGGGTGCTTGGTGATACTGTTGTCTTCCCTGTGGTTGGATGAGAAGCTCCACATCAAGCTGGAGAGCTGTGTTAAGCTGGGACAGAAGATCGTGCATAGGGTTTGAAGGCTGATAATTGCAATATGCGTTTTGAAATGATGGGACTGTACAAAATATGCCTGTAGGGAGCTTTATGAGGCCTTTGGTTTCATTGCTTCCCACAAGGAGTTCCACAACACTCGAAGGCAGAGATGTGCCTACATGACTTCGAGAGTTAAAGCTTAAGAAAACAAGACAGGAAAGTGGTTTTAAACACGATCAGGAAATGGAGATGGATTAAATGCCTTATTAAAAAGACTTAGTGGCAGGGCTGTGGGTTCAGTGTGGAATTCCTGGCTGTCAGCCCACCGATGCCAACAATGATCACTTGCTTCTGAGGTCTCCTTTGTTGCCTGCAGACACCAGGGAGCGCATGAGGCTCCTCGGAGACCATCATAGATGATGGGTTGTGCAACTAGGGATACCAATTCATGAGTCGCTGGTTTAAGACCAAAGGTAGCAGTTCTGTCTTCTGCTCCATGCCATCTCCACTGCATCCACACAGTAGTGGCAAAGAAGTTGAAAGCTGATCTTTTGAAAACTTTTCTCCCAGCATTAGCTTTCAACCATGCAACCATGATTTTCCATGCAAGGGAGGCTGGGAATGGAGGCAGTGCTTTTTCACGTGCATGATTTGCTTGAGTTGGTTGTGAAACTGCACCCTGAGGGCTGCTGAATCAGGCTGCTCTTAAAAGTCAGGAGTGTTTTAATGTATGAGATGTTTATGTCCTTCCTTGAAGTGTTATGAAGAGGATAAAGCGATAGCATCAGGGAAATGGGGTCACAGAACGGAGCCCTGGGGAAGCGCATGCCCAGCTCCTCTGGTGTTTACCTCGGGATGTGTTTTGGTTACCGACTGCTAAACATAGCAAAGCTGAAGGTGCATTATCGCTCTTCTGAATTTCAAACAGTGTGTTGTGTCTTATTGGAGAGCACATCATTGGTAGTTTTAACCAGCTGTACTGTAGAGGCTGTTGAAAAACACAGCTCTGTTACCATAACAGCAATTTTATTTTTATCTTCAGGAGGAAATATTTGTTGAAATTACCTTTTGACTCCCAAAAGGTGAAGACATTTCAAATTGGAATTGTACCTATGAGTACATGTAACTTTTTTAAGGTAGAAAAAATGTATGCTGGTAGGCTAATGCATTTGTTTTGTGTGTTCTCTGCAGTCTTCAGCAATTGCATTGGGGGTTTCTTCGACAGCTTTAGAAGGAGATGGACAGTCTAGGGCTTTTAATACACTTTAGATGACTTTATTAAAAGGCCTATGAGGATGAGCATGCTGCATTGCCACTGGAGAGATCCAATGGGCTATTTATGCCTAAAAAAGCACTCCCCAGGTTCGGCCACCTACCAGATGGGAGATCCACCTACCCAGGGCTTGAAGGCCTTGCTGAGGAACCCACAGACGGTGCTGGAGAACACCCCAAAACAGTGATTCCTCAAAGTGTTTTAGACCATGCACATTCAGGATGGTACTTGCTTACCATGGTGGTTAAACTTCCATTGTCCGATTGATTTAGACTCTACAACATGTGCACATCAGAGCTGTAGTCTGTAAAGTCCCTTCGTGGTCTACTCTCAGGAAGATAGGCACCTGTTTGCTGCCCTGGACCTAAACCCCATGATCCTAGAAGGACAATGGGAAGCAATACTGTGAGCTAAAAGTACTTGGTGGGAAAGAAATGAGAATAAATCCTACAAGGCAAGGTAAGACAGAGCTATTTTAGGCAGAAAGGTTTTCTTTTCCTTAATGCTGTGAATTTTTTTTTGTGTTGTTTATAAATTGTGACCTGCTCTAGAAAGTACTTTGAAAACCTGCAGGATTAGGTAGATTGAATTCTTTCCTATAGATTTTTTATTTGTTTAAAGCATGCAGTAGGATTCATCAAGAGGTGTCATACTGTTTGTGTCTGTGCCAGTGGATCAGCCATCAGTCCACAATTCAACTTTTTCTCTATGAAGCTGAACAAAACAAAAATTTTTTGAGTTGTCATCTTCGCAAATCATTGCTATGTATGTATTAGAGTATTTTTACTAAATACCGCTGTTCTACTGAAGTCTTTAAAGGAACTTCATCCAAAAGTTTTACTTTGAACGTGAGATTTAGAAGGTGCCACTGATTGCATGAGAGCTACTGCTGGCTCCCACAAGTGCGGCAGGATTTATTCCTGGAAAGTTCCAACGGTCTAACATCCTCCAGCCACCCCTAAATGCATGCTAAAGCTGTTAATTTTTTTTGGGGTGTCTTTGGTTGGTTCTGGGGGAGGAGGTCGGGTGTGGTTTTGATCTTTTGGAGCTGGATGCTCTGCATTAAGGCCTCTTTATAAAGATACTACATCAAGGAAGTTGAACTATGTTAGAAATAACATGGGTAACATTTACTTCTTGCCCTCTGCTGAATGAAAACTATTGGAACACAGAGGCTGTGAAAAGCTAGGCTGAATTTTCAACTTGCACAGCAGCACTTTGTTGATTAGGGATGACCCTACACACGGACTCAAGTTTCACTGCAGCATTTGCTGAATAATGGCCTAAATTAATAACATCAAGTAATAGTGGTGCAATAACGGTCTTCAGCTATGTAGGAAATTCAGGGCTGTACTTTTCAAACACACAAGCCCATTACATGAAATGAAAAATGAAAAATTCACTTTGCGTTTGCCGATGCTAAAATTTGGTGGGTTGCAGTGGATTTGCATTGCAAACGGCTCAGTAACAATACACTGGGTGACAGTGCTGTTGAAACAGAAGATAGCACTGGTGTTTGGAAACAGCTCTTATAAGGGAGAAAAAAAGCCTGTTAAGACATTCTTTTGTGAAATAGCTCCAGACAAAGCACCAAGCACACAGCAGTGTGTAGGAGAAGAAAAAAAGTGCATTAAGGCTTCTCTCTGTTGCATGAGTCACCAAAACTTACATAAATATGCCTTCTTATAAGCTGTATTTATCTTACTTATATAGAGGAATCAACAGTTATGCTTCTGTCTTATCTGAGCAGCAGTGATGTAGGTATGGAATATAGCATTTTGACAAGCAGTTTTCTGTATGTCCATTATCCCTGTGGGTCACGGAAGACAAGAGATGTACCAAAAACAATTCCCTGTGACCATTACTTGGAAACTTAAACAAAATCCCAGATCCTCTAATCCAGGGTGGTAATGCTATCTAATCTGTTTTTGAAAGACAGGTAAGAGAGTCTGAGTAACATGTCAGTTTAAAATAATCTTCTTTTTTTTTTTTTTCCCCACTTGTATGTGTATCTGCTTGTGCTTTGGGAGTCGACGGTTAAGAGACTTTGTTAGCACGGTGGCAGTTTTCTTCAAATTTGTCGGAACCGAGTTGTAGCTGGCCAGTGGGAATTGACAAGAGTCAAAATATGATGTGACACCAAGAAAAAGGATCTTAGATTGTGTAGGTTCCAAGTCAGAAAAGTGCTGTGACAGCCTGCCAGCGTGATTCAGATATTTTGGGTGGGTTTATGCTTTATACCCTTTTCCCAGGTAGAAGCCACTGCTCTTTCGGAAATCTTTCAGCCTTGTGCACTCAATCTACCTGCTTTAAAGATGAAAAAAAAAAAAAAAAAAAAAAATTAATAATGAAAAGGATACTAACAGATTGAAATTTCATTGGGTTTTAGGGATGAACCTCTGTCTGCTGAAGTCAGTGGCAGCTTTGCCATTAACAAGGGTGTTTAGTCACTGTGTGGTCGGTCTAAAAGAGAGTGCAATTGCCTTAATAGAGTTTGCTAAAAGGGCATTCTGTAAATGTCAAATGAAGTTTGACTGGAGTTCCTCCTGCATTTTATTGGGAGTAACTAGGTTTTGGACCAGAGGAAATAAATTTTAGAACTCTATCTGTACGTGGAGTACTTTGGAAATTCACCTAAAGGTAAATGGGTAACAGACCCAATATTCCTAGCTTTCTAGGGCTTGGATTTTGAGAGCTGCAGTAGTCTTTAAAGGGCTGGCTTCTCTGAAGGAAAGGGGACTTTTAAATGTAATGTACGTTGAGCTTTGGGGATGGTTTTGGATTTGGACCATCCTTTCAGCCACTGACATACCGCTGTGCTACAAAATGTAAACCACCCAGGGAAAACCTGAGGTTGTTGATGTTGTACCAAGATCCTCTGGTGGCACAGAGTTCCCAGTGGCCACCATAACGGTGAGCCTGGCCAGCATCAGGCCTGTGAGGTTTATCTTGGCTTTCTCCTTTCTGAGGTGTTTGCCTGGTGTTTGAACTCTGTGTAAGTTGACTCAGGGGGTCCTAGATTTTCAGCTCTGGAGCCCAGCAGAGCAGAAAGGAGACTCTTGGCTCCAGTGCCCTAATTGGCTTGTCCTTTCTCCAGGGCAGCGCAAGTTATTTTCTTCCAAGCAAATATTACTAAGTGCATGGGGGAGAGTTCGTATACAATTTGTTGGCATTACGTCAGTACAGATTTATTCTGTTGTGTGTTTTAGAAGTTTAATTAACATGAGCTTTGCAATATGTGCTGGAAAGTCACTAGCAGGCACATCTTTATTTACTTAGCAGAAGGGTAACACTTCTTCAGCAGATATGAAAGCTTTTCCTAGTGCATGCGATTGTTCACCAGTAGCCTGCAGACCATTCTCCAGAGCACACGCTTCTTAAATCTCTCCTAAGCCTAATATTTGGGGTTACAGGGGATTAAAGTGCTGTACAAATCTTGTGGTGAGCCTGTGCATAGGGAGTGAGTTTTGTCCTACCATCTGAACACCATGCAAACAAGCAGGGAGACCCGACACCAGAGGAGATGATCGACTCCATCAGTTTGGCTGTTGTACAGAGCCATTTATGGAAAACGTATCAGATGCACAGGCTGGTGCTGCTCTGTGGATTTTATCATGTTAGTGATAGAAAATATCCAACATGAGCGGAACACGCACAACTGAACGGGTTTCACTTGGAAGAACTTCTTGGCTGAGAACTTCGCTGTCCACTGAATTCTAAATCTCAAAACAGCAGCATTTCATAAAATGAGTCCTGATATAACCTTTAGCAGAGAATCACAGATGGCAACCATGTGAGAAGGCCACTGTGCTTTTGATGCCATCTGCATTGTAATCATCCCCGTAAAAAAGTGTCGCATCCTATCAGCGGTACATCATCCTCTGATGTCTCATCCATCAAGTCTGGTTCTGGGACTTTGCAGATTATTTGCACATGAGGAGTACAGGGTTCGGGCTGATGAGCAGTGAGAAGGCACTGCCAGTGGTGGGAGCTCTAGCGAGACATAAGAAATCAAGCCTTACTGGAGCTGTCAGACCTGTGAATAATTTCACAAATTTAAATTTTTGCCATCTGAATCATGAGACCTCATTTGCATGCGTGCTCAGGGTGTACCTACGTGTGTACGCATCTTCAGGGCTTGGGCTCAGGTGGAAAAGGAGGAAAGCGCTGCTTTGGGAGAAGCCCTTCCAAGGTGATCATATCCTGGCTTGCAGGCAAAGTCTGTTCTCCACAGACTGCGTCCTCCAGTCTACTGCAGACTTTCTTGTGCTTCTTCTGGTCCTTTTGGTGTAGCATCTCACGTCTGGGATAACAATGTCATTGTACTCCCTGTTTTCCAAGAAAAGCTTTCGTCCTTCTAAAATATGCAAAGCCACAAACTTTGCTAGTAACCTAATATTTACAACAGGCTTAATAACCAGGAGCAGATTTCTCGTTGGTGATTAGCCCCCTTGGGCTGAACTGAACACAACAGTCAAACTTCTCTTACTTTTCTCAAGACTTCTGTTTGTTTCCTTCATTCCTATTCCTGTTCCTGTTTTGTTCTTCAAATATAATTTAAATGGTGTTAAATGTGTGTTCGATGCTATAGAAACACTGCTGATTGCTGCTCTGTTCAAATTTGACAACTGTTATTCTAAGGCATCGGATTGCTAAACACTCTTCTAACACCCTGATACAGTGAATATTTTTCCAGGTTGTCATTACAGAGAGGTAGAGGAGATGTGCATTTTTTTTCCCAAGGTTACGCAATAATCGGCATAACGTTTGTTAATTGTTCTTCATATCCCCATAGATAGTACTGCTCTGCTGCTGTGAATAGGTTATTACTGGCTTGTTTGTTTGTAGTCATCACCCACACTTCGATATAGAAATTGCAGTGGTGATTTTTTTTTTCTCTGGACCTCTTTATAACTCTGCTTTCATCTGCCTCCTGATTTTTCTCTGCCTATTGAAATTTCATGCGTTCTGGGGGGCTGGTAGCCCAGATGTTTTCATGACAATGGTGTCTTTATCATCAGGATTTCATAATTAGGCAATTATTTTTTTTACAATACAGTCATTACAAGATTTTTGTGTAATAAGCAGTTAGATATTATAATCTGCTAGAAATGCATTTTTATGTAAGTATGGATTAGAATAGATTTTAATTTTACAATTTCAGAGATCTAAATTAGACATTGTAGTAAAGGAAAATGACTTTTTATGTCTAATAGAACATTTACTTTTGTGTTGTGCTTATGCCAGCTAGAGTGAAATACTTCCATATGTTTTTAATCTTAGGTTAAGTTAAAACTGCTGTTAAAAGAGATGGTGGAAAAATGGTTTGTGATGATGCAAGAAAATTTAGCTAGAATATTTAAGATTCTGGAGTGCCCTGTCCCCTCCTGCTCTGCAACAGGGAAGTCAAAGTGTCAACAGGAATAAAATCTTAGTCAGTTTGAGCCAGCTGGAAGGTGGACTAACTTCAAGACATTCTGTTCTGATTATTTCAACCCCTTCTTTTTGCATGTAGCTGGAAAGTTAGACCAAAAGTAATTTCATTTCCACCTCTTCCTATTTTGTGCATGTGCGTGTTTCGACTGAGAGATGCAACGGAAGCAATCGCCTGCACAAACAGGCATATTCCAGTAAAGAATCATTTCCCATTATCTCCCTAAAGAGCTGCCTCTGTAATTTCTCTCATGCTGCCTTACTGCTCTTCTTTGTTCTCTCTGATGTTCAGTAAAATATTAATCCTTTCAAATGTTAAGTCTGAGTTTAGTCTTTCGGTTCATCTTTTGCTTCTTAATGGCCAGTATTAACCATTGATTTCTAAGGATGTTCACAGAGGCAGCTATAGTTTCAAACAACACTGGATGAGTATAAGTTTCTGTTTCTGTGCTTCTTTCATTTCTAGTAGAAAACTGCCTAAAACTTTACTTCTAGTCCATCTCCATTTGTGTTTCGATGGGAAAATTCCAGCTGGCTTTAGGCAAACACAAAGCTTTGGAGGCATAAACAGTGTTTTGCTGAACTGGGGCCCCATTACGCTCTTTCTGCTCGTGCAAAGCCAGGGCCGTGCTGAGACGCCCTGGCACTCAGGAACTCTTGCGACTGTGGTTTCTTTTTGCCAGGCTTCTGTATAGTTTTTCACTTGTGCCTTCCATCACAGTCTGCAGGGGCTGCTCAATACCTCTCCACTGGCTCAGGTGAAATGTAGCCTACCAAAACAGCCATATTTATCAGTTCCCCAAAATCATTCATTAATCTGAACAGAGGTGGCAAAGTGTATGAGCATGGGATCGGCTTGGCTGCTTCTCAGATTGAAGGGAAGCCTGAGACAGGGAGAGATCTGGGGGAGCAAAGAGGGGAAGCGCAACGCGGATGCCATCCCGGAACGGGTGGGTGTTGATGACTCTTGCTGTTGCCCTGTTGAAGGGAGAGCAGGCATGGAGATCTGTCACAAGAGAGCAGCTTTTGCTGATCACAGGGTTCTCAGGTCTTCCCTGCCTTTACAGACTGAGTTGCGTGGTCTCTGAATAGCGCATCAGGTCAGCATGAGGGAGCTGGAGTGAAAGTAGCTAAAGCAGCACAACAAGGTGAAGCAGGTCTCCTTGGGAAGTGTTCCCTTGGACGATTTCTTTACCCGTGGCCATGATGCTGGTGGTGGTACTGGTGCTGTAGACAAAGTCTGAGGTAGTGTGTGTCCGTATGATGGACTCCCAAGTCCAAACTGCTGCAGGGAACACACATGTTCAGACGGTGGCTTTCAATGACTCGAGGTTAGAAACCACGCCCGTATTCCTGTCTAACCTAAAATGATTTTTGTGGCCAGAATGAAGTAAACAATGACCACATCTTGTCTAATTCTTCCCAGCCAGACCCACTATTTGCCTCTAAGAAGTTAAGTAAGAGGTGACGTCGCAGTCTGAGCTAGGGGTGTCTTTCATGTTACGTGGTGCTCAAAAAGTAGGTTACTGGGTCAGGAACAGCAAGTTCTGACTGTTTGCCAGCTTGGCCTTTTTTTTTTTATTTTCCCCCCACAATGTTTATACTGCTGTGACCTGCCATGCTAAAATGGGTCTAAAATGAATGCAAGCGGTGCTTTAAAACACTAAGATGTGTTTGATTGAACTTGTCCTTCAGTACTTGCATCAGATTATCTGTTGGCCGGATGCTTGCTTTGTGGTGGCTTTCGTTTTTGAAATGAAAAGTAAAGCTAATTGGAGTCCAGTTGTTAGGGAAAAAAAAGACTCTCCCTCTTGCTAAATGATTAGCTTGAAATCAAAAAAACTTTTTAAACTCACTGGAGGGTGCAGAGACATGGGGTCACTCAGGATTCACTACTAGGAGAATGTGCTCCCAGATCCAGGGTTGTGTTACAGAGGATCCCTTGGAACATCTGCGAAATTTAATCTAGCTCAGAACAGTGAATTTTGGAATGAAGGAGTTTTGATTCAGGCTCCGATCTGTTTGAAATGCCCCCAGCTGCTTGCGCTGCTTTGTCCAAAACTGGTTCCTCCCCCCATGGGTGTTCTGTCCTTTTCAGCATCTGCAAAGCTAGAGCTCACACCGGTACTGCTGGGCATGCAGATGGAGGGCAGCTGCGGGCAGGATCCGATCCCTGAAAGAGAAAAAAGTGCCAGGCAGAAGGTGGAAAACCTGACAGTGAACACACAAAAAAACCGCAGTTGTGGCCACCTTCCCAGCAAGAGCATGGGGGCAGGAAGATTACAGTTGGACTCGATTCTAAAGGTCTTTTCCAACCTGAATGATTTTATGCCTCTATGACTGGGGAAAGAAAGCTGACTCACGGTGCATGTGGGTCTGTCCCTGCCTTGGGCATTGGCCCCATGGTCCCGCCTGCGCCGGGATGCTTGTCCGGGTGCTGCAACAGGCTCCATCGCCCCACAGAGGGAATGCAAAGGCAGCAGCGGCGCTGCTCCATCCGCAGGGATGGAACAAGCCACCGTCAACAGCAGCGGCACACAGCTGGACTGCCCCAGCCTTGCAGCTGGGTGTGTAATGTTATAGCCAAAAGGAAATTCCCTTGGTGGTGGAGGTAAGATTCCTTCTTGATTAGTGCCCAGATTTCTACACCCGATCCTGGTGAAGTGCACAGAGTGGGGTACACAAGGGAAGGGTGGCCTGGCTGCAAATGCTTGAATAATCTCACCAGTAAAAATATTACTTGAAGCAAAGCCTGAGAATATGTTCAGTGGCTCACTGCCAAAGCTGACTTAAGATGAAACTCTGTGCACCATTCAGCCAAGTGATTCATCGAGTTTTCGGTGCTTCCGAAAATTCATCTAAAAGAAATTTAAAAAAAAAAAAAGTAGGATTTGAAGAAAGATTGCACCTTGCAAAATCTCTCTTAAATCACAGAGAGCTTTCTACTGCCAGAGCAGATGTAGCAGGACAGAGAAAGCACAGCATCACCTAATGCTCCTCGCTGAGCGAAAATGGCATCTAATCACAACGCATCAGCAGCGCACCCAGAAAACGGTGCGCGCAGCCTGCAAAGGCCACCCTCAGCACTACAGTTTTCGCATGCCTCTTCGCGTTTCTTCCTGCGACTTGAAACTATCCGACTTTCTGCAACTGGAGGAAAAATATGTTGTTCAAAGAAGAGTGAGGTGGGTAATGCAGCTAATAAACCCACAAGTCTCCGTATTTCCAAGTAGGGTTCAGCTCATTTTCTTACCGTTTAATGAAATGCAAGTCCAACTGCAGCATCTCTTAGAAGATGTGTTATTTATGAGAGACTATCAGCCTCTCGGAGCTGCAACGGTTCCCCACCGGCAATGGCTCAGCAGGGCCCCGGTTATCACCGCTGACTTACAGTTCCCTCTCTGCTGGCAATCAGTTCAGCGACTACCAGAGAACGTATGTTCAGCCTCACCCCGAAGACCCCAGTCCTGCGAGGTGCTGAGCGGTTGGTGCGGGAAGCAGCATTACAAGAGGCAGCAAGGAGGCGAACGGCTCACCCCCCCTGCGTGCCCCCTTCTTTCTTAGGGGGCTGGATCAGACTCTTAGCTCATAAAAACAGACGCAGCCCCGTTGCCTTCAGAGGCGCTACGGTGATGTATGCTGGTGCAGATTCTCGCCAGGTGTCCCTTTAGAAGCAAAAGCTCTAAGGCTTGCAGGAGAGGCAGGCATTCAAAATGCGAACTATCCAGCATTAGTTCTTGCCAACCTGGTTTCTTAGGGGGTTCCATTGATGCTAAGTTGACCTGTATGAAAATCCCTGCCTTTCTCTTGGGCACCAAGTCACTGGTGAGTTTGCAGTTGTCGCATCACCCCGTTCTGCCTTGCCCCTTCCCGTGGCAGGGTTGGTGAAGGAAGTGATGGTCTGTTGGTTAGAGCACGCTGCCACATCACACGTGCTCGCTTCTGCTTCTGCCCCTGCACCGCTTTGTTGCGTGATCTTATGCAAAACCCGTAGCTGTGCTTGGCCTTGATTTTTCTCTATGCAAAATGATGACAACAGCACTGAGTGCTTTTACCTGGACTTTTTTTGGGTGGAAAGCAACATAAAAGAGCAGAAATCTGTGTCTGCTCTTCACCCCTGCTGCACAAATAGCTCTCCAGCCCGGCTTTGTCACTTCATCAGCTGTAACATGAAAGTGAAAATATCAAAGCCTGACAGAAGGGTTCTGGTTTGGAACTCACAGACCATTATTATGGCAAAGGAATGCCCTAATAATACTCTGCTTCCAGTCAAAGGAGACACATCTACTCTCCGTGTATGGGATTCTGACCTATGAATCTATAGTTACACTTAATAAGATGTAGCAGTTGCTCAGGGGACTGATAATGGGATATAGAGTCCTTTATCTCTGTGTCACGCACAGAAATCCGGACCACGCCATTAGCAATTAAAACATCTTACCATCTGATGCCTGTCCAGTCGCCTGTGCAAAATGAGCCTCAGCTCAGCAGCCAGTGCATAAACTTTTGGGGTTTCAGGTTGCTGGGGATTTTTCCTCTTTTCTTTTTTGATTTTGAAGGGGCAAGTATCTTTTGCAATCCCATTCCTGCCTTCATTAGCACCGTGGCCAGCTGTTTGTAGGCAGGCGAGCAGCCAGGCAGACATGGGGCCGTGGCGTTTTCTTTCCCTGAAGATGGTTTTCCAGATCAAAGCTGATGTTAGAGCAAAGCCCTCGGGAGAGCAGCCAGTGCTGGCTTTGCTCATAGTGAGTTTGTTTTGGGACTAAACACACAGTTGTGTTCTCTTGGCTTCTAAATACAGCCGCTATTTGGGAATATAAAAATAATAGCTTGTAAAGAATGATGCATGTGCTGCTTCTCTTTCTGTCTCTCACGTAAAAAATATTCCAAATATTTATGTTCAAGAATTATTTGAAAAATAGGAGAGAATTAAGAAAACCTTTATTTACTGCTGCAATTTAATTCAAACACCGACATGTTTGTATTCTATTAATTATGGTGAGGCTTTATGTATGTCTTTCCTGTTCATTTATACCCAGTAGGATTTTTTTTTCCATCTGAAAACACACAGTGAGTGTGAAAGGCTCCGTAGTTACCATCCACCCTGACAAAGGCTGTGTGATAGGACATATTTTTTTTTCCATCATCAAAACAAGGCCACGGTAATGTTCACACGCACATGTTTGTGTTTAAGAGAGTCTTATAGCAGCAAAGACCATTGTTTTCAATGGCTGGTCAAGCACAGAATTCAAATTCCCTGCGAGCTGAACCCGGGTTGGTGACTTGCAGCTGTGGTTTGAGCGATCCCCCTCTGAGTGATGGGAACCGGGGCTTCTCAGGGGCTGGGCAGCCCCATCTTGGTAGTCACATGCCACCAAGTGAATCTGGCTGGTTCCTCTGCCACCTGCCTCCACCTTACTGGGAGCACTAAGGAGGATTCATGGCTGCCCTTCTGGTAGGACTGAGACCATGGCCACCTAGGAGCCAGCCTCGTGCCCTGGTCCTCATCCCCTCTGGAGGAAGGTCCCACCTCCCACACCTCCAGGTTGTTGTGAAACACCACAGGTTTTGGAGGAAAATGGGAAGAGGGAAAGGAGAGGGCACAACTTAATCCCAATTGCCTGGAATATGTTGGCAAAAACTGCTTCTTTCAAGCAGCTTTTGAGAAATATCTTCCACAGTGAGATCTCGGTCCTGGGAGACTCCCTCCAACTGAAAATACTGCAGTGGCAGGGCATTGCTCCTCTTTCCTCTGTTTTGAAAGGCTGACCTACTCCCAGTTGTAGATCCTAAGGAAAATTTGGCAAATGGTGTGCCAGAACAGCAGGTCTGGGAATCTCCCACTTCCCTTTTGTCATTATCTTTGGGAGCTTTGAATTTTTTGATTGGAGTTTACATCCCACCTCAGACAACTAACAGCGTATCCATTGGCACAGGCTTTATCTAGTGAGAAGGAAATGCAAAGCACAATCAGCGAGCCAGGTCGCTGACTGATGCGTGTCACCGTCTGTCTGTTCGTGGTGGTTCACACCAATTAAAAGCATGGCACAGCAGCCCCTACAGCGCTCCAATAAGCTGCACAATTACTTAGATGTTACCTTTTTGTCACCTCAAGATCTAAAATTTTGGCCCAGAACCTTTGGCTTCCTGAGAGCCAGACTGGATGTGAGATGGGGATTTCTCCCTTTCCCAGCCATATATAATACATTATGATGTTCCAAAAATTGCCAAGTGTTCTCTTTCTGTGTTTGTAAGGAGGACCCCTGTGCTAACAAGGGAAGGCAACAGGTAACAAAGCCTCCCTAAGTTTGTAGAAGGCAGTTTCTAACAAAGTCCTTTGGGTCATCTCTTTATGTAAGCACTGTCCTGGTGTATGTGCCCTGAGCTCCCAGATTCAGGGAGAAAGATTAGCTCACAGGCAGCACGGTGACTGCTGGAGCTACGTGAGCTGTTCTTACGTGAATAAACCCTGCCCTACATTAGACTCCCAGGAAGAATCATGGGGTCACAAAGGAACTTCTGCAAAAATCAAGCTTGGGTCCAGCCTGCTTAGTAGCTCAATGGGGGCCACACCAAATCTGTGCTGCTTCTATGCCAAACACCTTCATTATCTCTGTAGTGCACCTCCTCACTGGTCCTGTTCTACCTCAGGACTTCCCACCTGAAGTAGTTAACTCTTTTAAGAAACCAAGATGATCCTGATCCCAAAAGCCCAGACAGACATCATCTCTGTTGCCTCCATCACTGTGGCACGGTTACTCCCAAACCCTGACTGACTGCCGACGGCTACCTGTGATGACACTGCTGAGTGATGCTCCTGGAGACAGTAATGGTGCTGGTGGTCCTCACTGCTCAGAGCCCAGAGGTGTCAGTGGTCCCCCTGCATCCATTTTCCCTCTGGTGTTGGAAGTGACAACCAGCTAACGCCTGGAATAGCTGTCTGTGGCGTGGGAGGTGGCTTGCAGAGTTTACATCAGAATATAATGAATATATCTGCAGGGGGAATTCCTCACTGAATATTTTTGTTTCAGATTTTGGAATGTGCCAAGGGAGAAGAGATTGAGAATCTCCACTGTGAATGGAGAATTGAACTTTCTTCCTTTCTGGGCTATCTACCCATCCATACAGACTCTTCTAAGACTGCTCTTGTGTTTTTCCATTTTTGCGTGTAATAATCTGAGCTGATAATGGGCAGAGATGCCATTATGATAAGCACCTGTACTGCACGTAGAAGGATCGCAAGCATTCTCTTGGATGCCCTTAATAAAATATTCAGCACTTTATAAAGATGGAAGAGGGCTGCGACACATTAAAAAACCCAAACCTCAGAAGCTCTAGGCCAGCTCACCTCTCTGCAGCTCCCCAGATGCTCAGCAGTACTACTCCAGATGAATTAAGTGGACAAAGCCAAGCTTGGAACATTAACCATGTTCTCTTAATTGCACCAAAATAAGTTTATTTTCCATTCTTATGAATAGGAACCGGGAGTAGGCTTTTTTGGACACCAAAGGGTGTGATTAACCTTTTAAATACTAGGCTTGTAGAACAGTCTTGAGAGCCCACAGCGGGCTATCTCCATGCCTGTTGCTTATGGCTACTTAATTGTCCCTCGTGAAGCACCAGGTGAAGAAGGTTAGCTGGAAATTGGGCAAATCAGCCATCCTCAGAGTGTGTTTGAACACAGTTGGAGCCGTGAGTCATCTCAACCCCAGGGTTGCCAAAGCCCGTAGTGATGGAGTGGTGAACCCCGCGCTCTCTGCAGACAAGACAGCACAGCAAGACCTGAACAGCCTCTTCCCTAGACTGCACGGTGATGAAAACCAGGTTTATTTATATTTCATCTGAAACCACAGAAATCTTTCTCTTTCCTGCTCCTGACTCTCACCCCTTTCAATTTTGTGTGACATGATAATGAGGTTTGAAATGGGGTTGGCGTTGAAGGGGAAGTGTCCAAGGGAGACCGTGCAGCCTGGGAGGGCTGCAGACTCGGATGCTGCACCCGGGCACTCTGCTTTCAGAGCCGTGGCCGTGCCAACGTGCAGCAGCTCAGGGCTGCTGGAGCCATGGTCTCCCTGGGCTGAGAGGCTCTGACCACTTGTGGGATTTGTTGGCTGAGGAAGGGACGTTAATTTGAGCTCCGTGGCTGAATCCCTGGAGGAATAATTGCACAATGCCTATCTGGAGTTCCCCCTGGGACTTTGGTGGGAGAGCTGCTCTCCCACACCTGCTGTCATAGACCGGTGGATCGAGCCCTTCTTTTGCTATTTCACTGCTGCCTTTCACCCCAGACTTGGCTGGGCTTCACCTAGCAATGTGTGGCTGTCTGTCCATCTGTGTTTTTCATTGCGCTCTGGGTCTGCCTCAGCTGAAAGGCTCTGTTTCAGTCTTATAGGAAATTATTTCGTTCCTCTGTTTTTTGTGGCTTGGGGTTTTCCGTAGGCAGGACACTTGCCACTGCTCCTCTGACACAAGCAGCCTGGGGTTACTTCGCTACCCACACCTCTCTAAAAATAGAAATTCACGGCTCAAAGTGCTTAGACACATTTTTGTTAGTGCATACAGTAAGCTTTCTCCCAGCTATCCCCGTCTATTAATAACAGCTCCAAAGCCTTTCGTTTGCCTAAGCATTTAGGAAAATTAACTTATTCCAGACAGGGCTGTTGGTATTTCTGTACTCTGAGATCAAAGCTGCTATCCTGCTCACACGCTTGGTGATGGAGATATGGGGTGTGTGGCTCGTGCACCCATTTCTTTCTTTCCTGTGGCTTGCTCTTCCCCAAGGAGCACACAAGCATGGAGCGGGCCGTGTCTTTTACTTACCCTTTTACTAAGAACTGACAGAGAGAGGGACAGGGAAGATTCAGAAAATTTTGATATACACTAAGGAGTAGGAAATGGCAGGGAGAAAGAAAAAAAGCAGAGAGAAGAAAGCCTGGAAAGAAGGTACCTTCTTGTTGTGAAGGGATTAGCTGAGAGTCAGCTTTCAGATGCTTTTCAATAAGATGTTCAGCTGGAAAATACAGATCGTGATTGATTATGAAACCTTCAGGGATTTTTGAGGTCACAGGTCCCCTGGGAAAGGGGACAAACAAAAGTGAGCAGCAGTATCATTTGCAAATGGTTGTGTTACTTTTTGGTGACAAACACAACCAAAAGATTTTGTGGAGTTTTGTTTCAAGTAAAAATGTTCTTTTGTTATTTTTCCACGTCCCATGAAAAACTAAAGAGAGGTTCTTTGAAGCTGGATAACAAGGTTCACTTTGGATGATTAATACGAATGATTGTGGGTAGGTGATGTAGAGAGGACCAGACCCACAGCAGGTCTGATTCACAGAGACCCAGCAGCTTTGCATGGGCGAGGGGCTCTCCTAAGCATCCTTCTGCCCTGCAGGTGCTACCTGTGGGTCATTTGTCCCTTTTACCTTTCTGTGAGGCTCAGGCCCTGGGCAGGGGAAGTTTTTCCACTCCTGGTTGTTTTTCTGACACTTCCCTCTGCATCCTTTATAACGCTGGCAGTAACCCAGCCCTGAGCTGTTTGCAGCCTGCGAGGTGCAGCTCTTCTGTGCAGAGCAACACTCCCTTCCTCTCTGGCCTTCCTCAGTTCTCCGCTCGCAGCTGGAAAGGTTCGGTTGACACACAGGTTGATTCCTGACAAACTGTGGGAAAGCTGCCCTATCCATTTGTCTCGAGGTTGCAATTCAACCCCTGCTCTGGCTCTGCAGTCCTGATGCGTATTTGCAGTTTTCTGTACGTGGTTCTTTCCACTTCCACACATTAATCTTTCTTCGTTAAGACTCTGCCCCACACTGAACAGACAGGAGGCACAGATGGCTTGATGCAGGGTGGGTTTTTCTCTCTTTAATTTCTACAGTTCATTGAACAGCAGCAATGTTTAAGTTACATAAACCTTAAATATCTTTTATTTTCAATGGAAATCACACTTGCTTAGCCTAACCCTCTACTAATCGCCTTGTGCTCAAGAACATTTCAACTTTATTTTCCAGTGTAACATTTGGTGGTGCTGAGAAAGGGGTGACGCTCCTTCCGGGCTACGGAAATAATCTCAGGCTGGTTGGAAGAGGGAGGATTATTTGGTTCCCCTGGGGATTAATTTTAGGACATCCTTTGGAAGTCCTTTCTCCTTGGCGCTTATTTAAACAGACTGTATGCCACCAGAGATCAACTTCAGTGCTTGCAATGGAGTCTGTGTTTCAGAATCTTAATGTCTGGTCAACGGAGATACTTTGGGTACCTATGTACTATAGGTGAACACCTAAATTAGCATATGGAGTATGTGCTTTGCGTGTAACCCTTCTCTTTGTTGTTGAGCAGAGAGGTAAGAGGATGCAGTCCTGGATTATGATGATGATGGTCTAGTGGAAGGTGTCCCTGCCCATGGCAGGGGGTTGGAACTAGATGGTGTCCCTTCCCTTCCAAGGTCCCTTCCAACCCAAACCATTCTGTGATTCTATGATCCTATCATGCTCTCAGGCTCGGGACAGCAGATGCCCAGGCCAGCACTGTACTCTGGATCCAGGCCAGTGCCCCAGTTAGGGCCCTTTTGCAGGCTTTCCTTAGCCCCCACTGCAAGGTGACCGCAGACATGAGGGGAGGCAACCTGGCCGCTTGTACCTGCCTGATGCAGAATGGACCATCTCCTACATTTCAGACCCAAATCTTGCCTCACCAGCCAGGGCAGTGTGTTTCAGAGATGGACCCAGTGTTTCAAATGCTGCTAGAATTCCCTGTGAAAAGTTACGGAACAGTGTAAAAATTTCCCCGCATGCTTTATTGCTTCCCCGGTTGTGTGTTTCTCCCTGTGCCTGGTGGGCTCAGGCGCCATGGCAGTGATGTTGTTCTTGCATGGAGCGCTCCTCCCGGAGTACCCACCGATGTCCCCACTCCCCGCCCGCTGAGCTGCCAGTAGTAATGGGGACATTATATTTTAAAAAGCTGGTTAGAGGCCTGATTTATAAAATACAGATCTGTCACACTGACAGTGTAGATTTTTTAATGTGCTCAAGCTTTAAAATCGTGTGTTTTGACTTTTTCCAAGTTTCCTTTTTGGCAGCTCAATTGCAGTGCTCCCTACTGGGACTTATTTAAGGGGAAGAAAGGACATGATGTACTTCAAGTGTAAATGATGTATGTTTATTCTCCTGAACTGAATAAGTGGCAAACCGAGAGGGTGAATAAGATAAGCTCTTCAACTAGGTAGTATTAACTTTCTTTCCAGCAATTAAGATGAGGTTTGAACCTCCCCGTCAGTTCTGCCATATAATAATACTGGGTACTCGTGTAGCTTTTATACTAATAGCAGAGAGTGAAGGCACTTATCCCAGCTCTGAAGTACAGAGCCCATTAAAGTGGGATTGAAGGTATTTAATATCAATTGTTGTATTTTCTATTTATATTTAAAAATGGCCAGCTTTGGGGCAAATTCAAAATAGTTCTGCTGAAGTCGTGAAGCCCAAATTTACATCCTCACAAACACGAAATCAATCGCCAAAGTATTCTCGGAAAGCTGACTCGTGTTTCTTTTTCTAGATGAGTGTGCTTACATTATTTCAGAAGAAAATTCTTACATATACAGAGAGAGAGAGAGGGAAGGGGAGTTCCTCTTTCCTACCCCACAGCCTCAAGAGGGTGGGTGAGATGGGGCCCAGAGCCAGACACAGTCCACAGTATATGGGATGAGTCGGGATGCAAAGATATGCGGGACCCTGGCATGGTCCGGGATCATGATGCAGGTCCCAGCGCAGGGCTGATCAGTCCCTCTGCGCCACTCATCCCAGCCAGCACTACGTGTTTCCCACTGCTGCCACCTCCAGCTCTGCAAAGAGCTTTCATGAGGAACTGGCTGTGTTTTAGCTACTGCTTAGTCCTTTGGCCACCGCAGGGCTGCTCAGGCTCGGTCCCTCCTTCCATTTCCTGCAGCTTGTCTTGGCTGTTGTGGCACAGTGTCTCTGTCAGCGTGAACTCTGCTTGTACCCTTTCCCTTCTGAGCTTAGAGATCCGTGTTTTGGCACATGCTCTTGAACAGCTTCAGCCAAGTGTGAAGGGAGGCACGGCACTGATCTGTAGTGCTGCAGTGCCGAGGGATTCCCGGCAGCAGACGTGACCCTGCAGGTTGGGTTTGCATCCAGGTTCCACTTACCCTGTTAAGCATTAGGGTCTGTCTGCAGCTCGGAAATGCTGACTGCATGTAATATAGTCTTGCCTGGGACGTGATGAACTTCTGTCCTTCTCAACTGGTGCGTAAGCAGTGACTGAGGTCTATACTCCTTTTTGGTCAGTTTGCAGGAGATGAGTTTTTTCACAGAGCAACCAGCTTACATGACCTGTTGTTCAGTTTTGATTTCAATGCTGAAGGTTTCTCATCAGTCCCTGGTTGCAAGAATGATGGGCATCATGCTCAGTGCCATATCCCTGGAAGTGTTTGCCCCATCCCTGGAAGTGTTCAAGGCCAGGCTGGATGAGGCTTTGAGCAACCTGGTCTAGTGGAAGGTGTCCCTGCCTGTGGCAGGGGAGTTGGAACTGGATGATCTTTAAGGTCCCTTCCAACCCAAACCATTCTATGAGTCTATGTTATTTTCCCTTCTACCCTGCCATGAACACAGGAAATCCAGCACCAGGGCACGAAGAAGGGGTGACACTGACTCAACAAAGTGCCTTCTCCTCCCATTCCCTGACCTGCACCAGCCCCTCTGTGCAAGAGCAGCATAAGGGTTACTGGGTAGAGGGGGCCAGCAGAAGGGACTGGGCCATCAGTCACAGGGGGAGCTTCCTCTGAACCTCCCAGCATGACATTTAACCCTGAGCCCAGCAGCGATAACTCCAGTCCCAACAGCTCTCTCGTTGCTTGAAGCAGACAGGGTCATGGTTATAACTAGAATATTCCTATGGGTGGGCTGGGAGCTGATGCTGGCAGGGAGCTTGGGTGTCTCTCTGAAGGTTGCTTGCAGGGCTGGATTAACGCTCAAAGTAATATCAGAAAAGGCTTCTGCAGCCTCCTTAGATGCAGTCTTAAGGGTGCTGGTGGTGGCACAGTGATGCTCAGGGATGGCTTCAGCTCCCTTTCATGGCTCTCTAGAATACTTTTCTTGGGTTTTGCCATCAGCAGCTGAGGAAGATCTGCTGCATCTAGCTTTGCACTTCTGTCTTCATGGTTGCAGCTAATAGCCGTTTCTGTGCCTGTATAGCTCACAGATAGTTTGATTAACAGATGATGTATTTTGCTGCCAGGCCATCAGAGGGGAAAGAAAATTTAGATATTACCAGTGTTCTCATTTGTTGTTTCTATGGCAGTGAAGATAATACCTGGGCCATGATAAAGCCCACGCACTGCTTACTCCTTTTATCTACCTGCTTTAAGACCTGTATCTACTCAGAAAAGACAGCCCAGAGAGGGAGAGAAGACACGAATTGTCTTTCTGCCTTTTCAAGCCCAGGCAAAAGGCTTGTCTTCTGGTGAGGGGTAGCTGGGTGGCACAAAGGCACCGCTTCCAGTAGTCTACATGCAAAAACCCTTCTGAAAGTTACTGGGCATAGAAACCCATGAACAAAAATTCAGTTCTCTCCTCACTTTGTTACTTATCTTCATCATTTATGCTATGTAAACCTAGAGAATTGTGGTTATAAGTGTACCTTAAGCACCAAAAATCAAAAGAAATAAATGTAACCCAAGAAGGAAAGACCACAGCACAGATGGGGCTGAATTTTGCCATCTTTTCCTTTCCAGTTGCACCTTTAAGTTCCCGCAAAAATATGGGGCTATTCATTTGTCAGAGTGCTTCTCCTTTCCTAGGAAGGCAATGCAGGAAAGGAAGATGTTCCTTCCTTTCCCAAATTAATAGAAGCAAAAAGTGCTGTCTTTGTGCAAGCTGACTAGTAAGGTTTTGCAACACTGCTGCTGCAGATACTGCTTGAAGACAGACTCCAAGCCTTGGCCAGATATGTGTACATTTTAAGTTCACTATGATTTGAATACACAGCAGGACAGGTGCAATACACATTTCAAAATAAAATGCACCATCAAGGAACAATCTCCTGCCCATCGTAGAGAGGCTGCGAAGGTAAAGAAGCAAACCCACTCGCAATTGTTCTTTTGCAGCAAGTGCTGGTACTTTTTTAAGCTACCCACAAGCCTGTTAAATAACTGGCCATCTTTTAAGCTCAGGCACCCTGGAGTGTAGGAGGCAAATAATTCTCAGGGGGGATTTAACACAGTTATGTAAAATAATCTGAAGCCATCCTGGTTGCTCCAGAAAGATTATAATTAAGCGGGGTTGTTTTTTTAATGTCTGCTATCACCAGTTGATTTTTCTCTGTAACAACACAAAATAAAATCTTGTTCTCATTTGTTTGAGAAGCAGTTTCTGTTCCTCTTACAAAAGGGAAGAGGGTTTGGACATGCTGCTGAATGTGCTGCTGTGAGTTTGGATATTTATGACACAATATCTTTTGAGTAGTAATTTTTAACATCTGATTAATCTTCCATTCTGTTTGAGTAGAGAAACACATTCATGCTGGGCTGGGTAAAAAGGTGCTCTGTGCGCACTAACCAGCAGTCACCCCCTGCAAAGGCTTTCCAGCAAAACCCCTTGTGCTGGTTTTCAGCCTTGCCAGTCAGGAGGTTGGCAACTGCTTCACCTAAATTTGGGGGACCATATTTTTCTCCATCGGAGCCCATGACAGGTAGATTTTAAAGCAACCCTCCAGCATCCTAATGCATATCTAGGATGCACAGAGAGCGTGACCCATGCACCCCGCACGTGCTGTGCCCCCGGGCTGGCCATTGCAGTGCTGTCTGGCCTGCAGTGAGGTGAGGAGGGGACCGAGCTGGACCATCTGTACTTTGTTACCTTCTGGTCTAACCTATTTCTCTCCCCCACCATGTCTTCTGCTCCCTTGTTCACCCCTGCTCCCCAAATGCCAACTTTTCTTGTATCCTGAATAAAATAGTTTTCATGTTACCCTGGCTCTGGGTTAAACAGAAAACCCATCACCATGCCGGCTGTCTGTGGTGGGAGTTTGGCTGTTTGTGCCATTGCATTAGGTGCCACCCATCCTACATATCTGCAGAACTGAGAAGGAAACCCTCAGCTCGTGTCTGGTAAGCTCCTGGTGAAGGCAGATAAGCCACCGTGCTGCTGACGGTCTCCCGCAGCCGCGTGGTTAAACCGCAATGGCAGGAGTGGAGGAAGCGTTGTGGAATATATTAACTGGTACCCAGGTTTTTTATGAAGAGAGTGATATTTAGCAGGCCTGAATATCAGTGGTGTTGCCATTTTTTATTCTACTATAACTAAAACAGAACTTCTCACAGATGACTGTGTTTAGGGTCGTTTGGATGCCCTGCAATATGTTCACATATTTTCCACTGCTGAATGAAAAGGAGAAAATGAGTATGATACATGTTGTAGGTGTCTGCCTTGCTTGCAGATGGTCTCGATTTCTGCATAGCTGCTTCTCTGTTACACGGGGCTTTCAGGTTTCGCTATTGATTAGAGTGGTCGCTTTTCTAATTAAAAGAATTCTCAAGTCTAACTATTGACTTGGGCAGTAAATGTGCCGGGTTATTAAAGATAAGAGGCTTTAGTCAGAAAATATGTTACCCTCTCTCGAAAAAGAGGTCAGTGTAACTCGAGTAAAAGACTGTCCTAAAAATCAGAAAACAAGCGAAGGAAACGAGAAAGTAGGAGCCAGGCAAATGCTGCTTATGTAATTATGGCAAAGCAAGTAGGACAGAGGAGAGACCCGGGGCGGTTGTGCTCGACTTTTGCGTGCCTGCTTCTCAGGGCAAAGTACGATGCACGTGTGATTCGTGTTCCTTCTGAATGGGGGCCTGATTTCACTCAGCAAAGGCTACATGGTAAAAGAGAGAGCAAATGCCCTTGCCTGTTCTGAAATAACAGCGGTGGGTAAAGTGTCTCCTGTTGAGATGAGCTTTCACAGGGCTTGTGGCAGATCAAAGGGGGTTTTGAAGGTACACTTCAACCCCTCCTTTAAAATCTTCTTTCTCAGCTCTCGACACACATCCCCAAAATACGACAACAGCGCAACCGTTTCTGTTACGGAAAACAGAGCTGCCTGCGATGAGGTTGAAGCCACCTGGCAGCCACCCAAGCCTTGCCCAACCAGCTGCTTGTCTGCAGCGAGAGATGGGCCCTTCCATGCAATCTTCATCGGAGAGTCAGGGCTGGAGCCTTTGAAGGAGCCTCTCCCTCCGCTGTTTCTAGAAACGAGCCTACACGATTAGCTGGAAGTAAGCACTGAGCTCTTCACCAGCTTAGGTCGGGTGTGATGAATCCTGCCTCGGGGAACCTGAATTCCTTAAGGTAATACGTAATTACCCTTGCTGGAAGTTGTTTCCACCTCTGGGCACAGGTCTTGTAGGTGGTTCAGAGTGTGTAGCGGTAGTTACAGGATCTTCAACGATTTATTTGTCTACTCACATGCATCACCTGGGGTGAAGTGTCAATGGGCAGGCATGCTGCTGGGCAAAGGGAGATGAGTGTACACCAGCCAGGGAGACACAGCCGGCCAGCCTTGGCACTGGGTGTAAGCTGTAGCTCCGTGTGGTCTCAGGGCGCATGGAGTCGCTGGGCCCCTTTGATGCGGAACAAACAGAACAGAAAAGCCGTCAGGACCCACAGGAGTGTGGAGCCTAAGACGACGTGGGAGACAATGGTTGGATCCAGCGAACGGTGGGAGAAGGGCAGGTAACCGGGAGGTTTAGCCAGGGTGTCTCCGAAGGGCCGTACTAAGCCTTTGTAGTACAGCCTGCTTCTGAAATGGGCTCTTTCACAGCTAACAGTAAGATTTTAATAAACCAGCAACCTAGAGACCCATAGGGGTAAGAATCAAACGTATCTTTGGACCTGCTCTCTTCATGTCATTAACTGGTCTTTCTTTTTCCCCATTTTCCACCTCCATTTTTCCAATATTCCTATGCTTTTAGTGAGATTTTCCTTACATTAGATTACTTTTTCCACTTCCTTGTATAAATTTTACCCTTGTCTCCAGTCCTGAAGTATTTATAGCTCAATGGCACACATAACCATTGGGCATACAGTAATTTCTCTTTGAATACTTTGCATATCTCTCCTGTGTGCTTTTCCACCCACACGTGTTCCATTGCCTTATCCCGAAGGATGTCTTTATTCCTCCTTTATACTTTTGATTTCTCTATTGTTTTTTTCATGCTTTTCTTCTTGATGGGTTGGGTGTTTTTGCACATCACACAGAGTGAAAAAAATTTCCCTTCAGACTCTTTCATTGAACCAAAACCTATTCATCTGATATGCACACAGACTGAAATTCAATCCTGAGTGACAGAGCAACCTGCCTGCTGCGGGGAGCCTATTTTTGAAGAATTTTTGGGACGAAGGCCTCAGGTTGGCCTCCACAGAAGAATTGGCTTCTCTCACAAGAGTGTCCCACTGGCCACAGCAGACTTATGACCTCTAGGGCTGCAATTGCATCTAGATATTTTTGTTGTTGGCATTCACTTTCCTATGGTATTTTGGCACCTAAGCAGAAAACTGAAGTTCATTTTTATTCAAATATTAACATAGTTTTCTGATGAAAATGTCAGAAGAATGGTGATTCACGTCGTGCCATTATTTTTTTCCTGTCTTTATTTACCTGGTAAGGCAATACAAAGGGAAGAGCTACCTGTGGCAAGCTCATAGCTTCTGTTTCAGTATGGACTAATACAGAGTCATGCCTCAAAGGACAAAGGTGGGAAGGTAGGCTCATAGGGTTGAAAGCAATGGCTCTGAACAAGACTTCAACGTCACGGTTAAACAGCCACGGTGCTGTAGTTAGAAGGAATACAACCAGGGATATGTAGTTAGAATACTTCTGTTATTTGGTGCTCATGGCAGTCAGTGCTGATGCAAGCATTCCTTTAACTCAAGAAGGAGGATGAAAAACTGCAGAGAACCAAGAGTGAAAGAGGCACTGGAAAACACGTATATTGGTGAAGGACTCCAAGATTTCCACCTGATTGTCTTAACAAAGAAAAGGTTTAGGGGTGACTTGACTGCAGCCTAGAAGGAGCTAATATTCCCAGGAAGGAACACTTCTTAGTAGGGAGTTCTCCTATTTAGCCAATAAAGGCATAATGAGAGTCAACGGTTAGAAGGTGAAGTTAGGAGAATTCCCAATCAATTCAATTTGCACAGATCACTGAGGTTCATCCAGGGTCAGAACAGATCCTCACATGCAGGGCAGTTTCAAGCCCAGACAGACTGACTTTCTAAAGTGCCAGGGGCTAGCTCAAAGGTGCTCCCAGCCACAGACACTGGCAGCACCACCTCATGTACCTCCATGTAAAGACAGCACAGAGTGGCCAGCGGTCACGTGCCACACTAATTGGTGGTGTGTCACTGGTCTAACACTCCTTGTGTGCTTGAGCAGTAGTACAGGAGTTAAAGCAGACATCGTATGTGCCACATTAATGCCCAGAGTCCTGATGATCAAGATAGATTTAGGTTATAGGAGCAATATTAGCCTTTATAAATGCTGCAAAGAAACATGACACTGTTTGGCCTGATTTTTCAAAGGTAAAGAGCGCTAGGAATGAGTTGAAATTTGCTTAGCATTTCTGAAAATCAAGCTGTAACTAACTGAGCCCTGCACGCCTGTGTGCTTAATTATTTTTGCCACTTCATTTAAGAGAGGAAAAGAGAAACTTCAGGCTTCTCAAAACTTTGCAGCAAGTTTGTGGCATGATCAGAACTCGGGAGATCCTGAATAATCTCACCATCGCTACTTTTTTCCCTTTTCTAATTAACTCAGCTTTTACTATCACCACTGCAACATATTATATAACATAGACCATATAAGCTAGAGGAACAAACCCTAAGAATATACCTGACTGCATTCCCGTTCAGAGCTGCGATAAGCCAGCCAGGAGCACATCCTGCCTTTAATTATATTGAAGAGGTCTTGGTGATTTGGTGTCCTACATCAGTATTAGGAAGCTTGGGCATTGAATTGCTATAAATCAAGAGCTTTGCTGCTCTCACAACAAGCCCAGTGGGAGCCTGACTTTCTCAAAGAGCTTAATTAAAGAGTGCTTATTGTCAGCTCACCCCTGTAGCCCATTAGAGCTCCGGAGAGATTTCTGTTCTCCAACAGCATTGTGAAAAGTGGGACAGCCCTTGCTTCTTAGGAAGCTCTGTGTTCATAATCACTTCCTCACATGTCAATACGGTCCTGGTGATCTTATAGTCATGTTGCAATTAGCCGGTGATAGGTGTGAACAGGGCATATCTGAATAACTGTTTACGGAGATCCTATCGGCTAGACAGTTATTCAACAGTGTGATAATTTTCCTCGTAGCTAGTACTTTTTCTGGCTGTATCTCAGTGTGCTTGGAAAAGCAAGATGGATGTGTGACATTTCCAAAAAACGCCTTTCATTCCCCAGAAGCGCGTACATCCCTGCCCTCTGATGAGTGCAGCCCCTTGTGATTTACAGCGCGAGAGGAACCGAGGTTCCCGTGTCACGGAGGCCCTTCAAAGCGTGACTCGCGTTTGGCTCAAAATCCATGTCACGGTAGAGTTGCACTGCTCTTTAGTTAAATGAATTATTCAGGCTGCAGGCTCTGCTGGTTGGGAGAGACAACTAAGTTTTTTGTGTGTGTATGGCTGGTGTACCTGGGCCCCCATCGGTCTCAACCACCGTGAACAGGGCATTTGTATGTGCTTTAATATTGATAAACAGCGGCCATCAGGCATCGGGCTGCAACAGAAACGGGTGGGAGGAGAGCAGTAATGTTTTAGGCTTGTACCTGTGCCATTCATTTGTGGTGTCATCACTTAGAGAGGTGGAACAGAGAGGATGGTGCTGTCATTTGGGTTTGACTTGCACTGCTCATGGTGAAAGGTCTGTTACCAGACGAAAGGATGTTTCCCAGATCCAGTTGCGTTTTTAAAAGTGATGCTGCTTCTCTGCCAGTGCTTCAGTTCTGGTTTGCCATAGCACTGCCTCCTCCATTGCATATTTGGGCTGTTATGGCCCAAGGAAAGGAGCTGAGACTCTGTGTAGGGTAACACACACGTTATTGCCATGGGGAACCCGTATAATTTTTCTTCCAGTGCCTTTATCTAAAACTACACCTTCCTGGTGATGAAAATCCACTGAAGAAAACTGGAAGCATTACCAAATGAGTGTGGAACATAGCGAAGCCTGTGAGGAAAGTGAAGGGCAAAGTAAGGCACACTCATAGTTGCTGCGAGGCTGACCCAAACAAGTGCAGATCAAAATCCAAACTATTCCAGCAGCTCAACTTTTCTTATTCAGAGACTACACTCTTCCAAGCCTGGAATGCAAAGGTAGCTTGCTCTTGTTTGCTGTAATAGCTGCGGTAGAGGAGGATGCATCTTCCTTTATTTTTGAGCCTTTATGGCAAGTGGATGACTGTGTTCCACAGATGCTGAAATCCAGAGGTGATGTAGGCTGGTGCCGTGTGCTTGATTGGCCCCCTGACCGATATATTTTGTGAATGTTATTGTTGAGTGTGTTACTCATAGGTATGGCTGTGCCACATCTGGAGTTATTATCAACAGAAGAAAAGACTACTTGTGCTGCTGGGTTATATAAAATGGAAAGAGCTTGAAACACATAGGGCAGTAGCACTGACATTATCTTTTTAGCTTTATGCTTGTGTGAAGTAGAAATTTAAGATTGCACTTACATCAAAGGGCTGCAGGTATGAATTGAGGATACTGGGTTGAACTTCGGATTGAAGAACATTCAAGTTACTGAATTTCTACCTGAAAAGCAACTAATAAAATAAATAATCGTAGCTATGCATTAACTGCAAAGTCTGAGCTCTTTGAACAAAACGCAGTCATTGAGTTCAATTTTTTAAAGTACATTAATAACAGAAGCCTAAATGCAGTGCGGCTTTTTTCTTTTTAACTAAATTTAATCTGGTTTTTATCCATCCACAATTGGCATATGAAAGAAATAATAACAATTTAATAATAATAATAGTGATAATGATACTACTAATAATATTATATCCTTGAGACGAATCATAGGCCTGCTAGATTTTACGACAATTTACCCTAAAAGCCTTTTCTCTGTCCTGCATCTATAGGAGAAGAAATAATGTAATTTCTAATAATTGTATACTAGAAACTCGTATTTCCAGTGAACTCCAAAATAAGAATTTTATTGAGGACAGTGATGACTTTCAGAAATAGTAACTCCCTCCTTTACCTGGTGTGTTGAACTCCAAATACTTCTGCAGTGAAAGCACTGTGCTCAGGGTTATAGTTACATTGTGCTGGAATTTTCTACATACTGATATCAGGATTGGGTCTGTCAGTTTTATTCTGGAATTAATCAAATAACTGGAAATTGTGTGCTCTGTCCTGAATATATATTTACTCTGTTCTAGTATCCTCTGTACTTTGTCCCTGTTCATCTGATGCATTTAGGTCTCATCTCATCCTTTTAGAGAAGGATGACAGGCTGCTCAAGACTGCCTTCATTAGACTTCAGTCTGGGCTGATTTTCTTCCAAATTGAAGGCTATTGATTAATTCTGACAGCACCTGAAATATGTTCCTGCATTAGCAATGAACTACATACTTAACAAACTTGTGGTGCTGTTGTGGTGTTCCACGACAAGGAACATCTAGAATTAAGTTCTTTAAGGACAAAGAGTGAGAACAAAACTCCATTTGGCATGGTTGTAACAGGCAATAGTAGTGTGGTATGTGGGCAACAATGTAAGATATTGATGGGTGTGCACCACCATCCTGGCAGCGCCAAAGGCAGCGTACTGAGCCCAGTGTATTTACTGGCGTGAGCTGCAGGGGTTTCTCCCCTCTCCCCTTAGGACAGGTCTTCTAAAATCTCCAGAGCTCGCTCTATTGCATGCGGTGTCTCACTTGCTTGGGTAGTTCCCTCAAACGAAACAATCAGCCCTCTGAAGTTGCATGTATCACCTTTCACTTCTGATTGGCAGATTTCCACCTGATAAACTGACTGAACAAGTCTCAAACTCCTGGGCTTTACCTGTTCCTTTTCCCCAAAAAGACTGAAAACTGAAAGCTCTGCTCCATTTACTGGAATCTGAAATGAAAATCTAAGAGCCTGAATATATTAAATGTCACGGTACTTCTTCTAATCAATGCACACCCAAAGCTACTCCTTCATCCTCACTTTAACCAGATTATCTGTAATAGTAAGCAGGATAAGATTTTCCACTTCATATTTACTAAATAATGCTGGCAAGAAAACTGTATTTTGCACAATCACTTCTCACTCTAAAACACTTCTAGGCTAAATATATTCTTCTAAGATATGTGCTTTGGGCATCTGTTTTCATGCTGCATTCTCTCTGCAAGCGGCACAGGAGGTGCCTTTCTTTGCCATCACTGTATGCAGCGTGGGTAGATCCGAGAATTCTGCCTGAAGATTGCTGTTGTCTTTTTGTTCAGTCGAAGGACATGGCTCTAATTTCTCCCATTTGTAGATTGCACACAAAACGCAGTCATATGCCTGCCTGGAAATCTTGGTTATACCTTCCAAGCTATTCTAAAAATACAACTCAGGCCCTGCAGTCCTGAAAAATTAAATCCAGTGA
>NW_010225187.1:0-8984 GCF_000690775.1 Eurypyga helias | reverse complement strand
GTACTTCTTCATAGCACATAGTTACCATCCCTGCACTCCTTAAAGAAGAGTATTGATATTCTCAAAGGCGTAGTTCCCTTGAAAATTTTGCCCATTATGTGTTCTATGAGGACACAGGAGCAAAGGTCCCTTCTATTACCGTTCTGAGAGGATTTTCAGAAAATGCAAAGAAGTTCTCTCCCCACCAGACTTTGTGAAGGAAGGGACACCCTTCCACTCCTTCTGGGAAGCCTAAGAAGTACCCGTTTTGTAATCAAAAGATACCGCGTGGTTGTTCAGCTTTATTTTTACAAGTGTCAGACTTCTGCAAAATTTAAAAGCTTTTCAAAACCAGGAGCTTGCATCACTCATGGTGCAGACGTAGTTATGAGGGTGGCCTGGACAGTTGAAGTCCACTCTCAAGATGACTTGGTACATGAAAGACCCGTGTTCAAAAAAAGGGGCTCCACCTTCTGATCCAGAAAAGCAGCCAAAAAAAAAAGGCAAAAAGACCATCCTTGGTTCTTCCTATTGTTGACAGGTCAGAGCTGGTCCATTAAGATCCCTGGGTCCAAAAATCTGAACAATAAAAAGCAAGCCATCCTCACAGAGAACTAAAGTTCTCCCAGCTCCCTCTCTCCCCCAGCCTGTCAGCACAACCTTAGACTTATCTGGGTTGGGTCACAGGCAGTTTGCCCTCATTCAAGCCCTGATCCTGGCAAGCCGATCAACCGCTCCAGCAGCCAAGACCTGAAATAGAAACACACAGCCGAATGTTGGCCATGCTCTGGAAGATCTACAGTGTCCTCATGGAGGGAGGAGGAGGACACCTTGCTCAGAGATCATTCCATTGCTCTCTGGCCCCAGTATGTTTTGGTCAGTGACAGCAGCAGTGCCTGATGCCCACGTGGACGGTGAGGTTTGCCTGTGACAAGCAAGAAATTACTAAGTCAATCAGTTCAGCCCCTCAAGATGTTGGTACTTCTTTTAGAAGAAAGCTGTTGAAAACTTGAGGCTTGCCCATCGCACCACAGGCTGTGACTATAACCCTGTGTACCAAAGTCTGAAGATTAAAAAAAAAAAATCCATGGTCTGACAGTCACCCATCTGTGACGAAAGCTGCTTTTCAAAGAAGAGGACTGATCTGACTTCTGTGAAATGAAGAGATGTTCTCCCTGCTTTCGGGGGCTGTGATGAAACCCTGAGATGTGTGATGAGATGGGCAGGAGCCGCACAAGAACATGCGCTGTGTCATCGCATCAGAAGGGCAGGACTTCAGGTCTGGTTGGATCAGGAGGTCTCTCGCTCCAGCACAGGCACCGTCCGTGGGTCCTGGGCATACACGGGCAGGCAGCTGAGCTCCTGCATAATCATTGCTAGGCAAAACTCCTTGCTCCCTCCTAATGTCACAGCCATGTTTTTAACCCCTCTTCTTCTTTGATCCCACCACCATCCCTGCAGGCACCTGAGCTCTTGGCACCATCCACCAGATGTGTCGAGGAGTGAGTGCAGCATCGTGCTCTGCCCTGAGAGCACCCAGCAGCAGCGGGGGGGTGAGGCACAGACCACTATGCCTGCTGAGGGTTTGCAAAGGGCATATGCAACAGGAACAGCCTGTTCCTTTCTCATCTTTAATAGGAAGTGAAGGTAACCTGCCCCCTAGAATGAAATCCTAATTTTCAGTGAAATAATTAACTGGGGCTTCTTATGACTTTTAAGTATTTCAACATGTCTGCGGTGTTTTATACTGGTTCTCATACTTCAAACGTTCCCAGGAGGCTTGTTCAATCTGATAAGGCTTTGTTCGCAAGAAGCTACATATTTATTTACTGAAGGGAAGACAGCCAGAAAGGTTTCGGAGCAGATACAAACGTGCGAACAGTTAAGCAGAGACTCTTAGGGCAGCTTGTGTAACTGCACGGTTGGCGGACAGGTAACGTGTAGTCAGCTGCCTGCTTGGGGAGTCAGGATGGAGGGCACTTCGCCCCAGCACGTTCTGAGACATGGAGATCACACAGGCTGCTCCTGCCAGGGTTTATGGGTCTCCCAAATTACCTCTCCTTTCATCTTTCCTGCAAAACCAATCTGTCCAGGGAATATAAGTCTTTGTCCTTTTTAAGAAAACACACAGAGATGGTGGGCAGTCAGGATGTAAAAGTGCTCGGAATGGAGATGGAAAAAACCCAACCCTTCAATTTTAACTATGGCCTGAAGTCTTTGCAAAATTTACCACCCACAGAAACATGAAGGGTTAAAGCCACCAATCAGGCAAAACCCTTGGCCATCAAGGGCCCTATGTTTGAATGAAATATCTATGTGATTTATATTTGTCTCTTACTCAGCTGGGGCAGCACATGAACAGCGTTTCGTAAGATGCAGCTAAAGGATACGCTGGCTCCTTGCAGTACGTATTGGACTCCGCATCTTAAGAAACAATGTAAAGAAAAAAAAAAAAACATTTGGAAAGAAAACTATTGCCTCCACATGAGAATGGAAAATAATTTAATTATGAAATGAAACTGCTATACAGCACAGCCAAGAGAGCAAACAAATGAGAACTTAACCAAAAGGAGAAAATTGTCAGTCTTTCAGTGCATAACCATTTTGTTCTGAACAGCAGCAATTATGGAAATGCGCAGAAGACTGCTTCACTGATGATAAATCTGCAATATGTCAAGCAATATTTGAAGATTCATATTTAATTACTGTGACTACACAAATTAAGCAGTGGAAAAAAGTTGTCGATGCTGTTTTTTTTAAAGTAGGAAAATAGATCCAATGCCAAAAGCAACACGGTTAACGTCGGTAACTTAAAGAGAGTGAGTTTCCCTCTAGGCTAAAACCTTGTGATAAAGGAGAGATGTCACTTATTATGCACTTTTGAGCATGTCTGGCATGGTTAAGAGGTGAATAGCCAGAATGATTATCATATGGGTTGGTAATGGTTTTCTCAGCCACATTTACTCTGAACACATTCTTTGTGTTCCAGGTTACTCATAACTCTTCATCACAATTTGTTGGGGTTGGTTGGATATTTTCCCCCCTCCAGAAATAATTTTAAGGCAAATAAATTACAAAAGCTCCATGCTCCACTAGTGGCCAAAGCAGGACAGAGCTTTGATGAATTCATATCGTAAAGTCAGTGCAACACAACCACCCCCGTTTGCGGCGTTCTTTGCGCGGTGACGCAGCCCATGCCAGTCGGGAAGCGGTGCAGCCTTGCCCTGGTGAGCAGCGGGCGATTCCGCGCGAGGAAGCCCATCTGCCAAAGCAAAGTGTGGGCTTGCAGGGAGTTGGGAGCTGTGGGTTGTCCAATGTGAACAAAACAAGGACAGCGCATGCTGCGTTTCAGTTTGCACAACTCAGACCAGCAGCAGCATGCGTAACTCCTGCGTGCGAACGGGAAGGATCTTTCCAGAAGCATCTTCTGGAACAAAATGTTACAGGGCGTGTATTCTTTTTCCCTCCGCATGCTGGCTGGCACAGGGAGTGCACTCCATCCCCAAACCTGCCCGCAGCACCCAGCAGCCATCAGCCTGCAGTCACCCAGGTACACCTCGGACCAGGGGTCAGGGGAGAGCACTGTGGTGTGTTACTCCTGTCGAATCAGAGGTGCAGATGCACTGAGCTTACTGGACTTTTCCCCAGCAGCTGCTCCACCGCAGTAGTTCAGATTTTGGTTGCAGAGTTCATGGAGTCATCCCACCCTGTTGCAAGGGCAGCCATGCTCCTGTTACCCTAATGCATTGGCCCAAGTGAAATGGGTGGCAAATGCCAGCCCTGACACTGCTGTGCTGTGGGGCCTTCTGTGAATTGTTTTGCTTGAATTGCTCATCTGTAAAACAAGCAGAGTATTTTTTTGTAAGGATTACCTTTGCAAAGTACTTTCAGATGTAATACAGAAAGGGCTATGTAAGAATCAAGCCATAAATAATGTTAGACACCAGGCGATATCCCACCGTAAAATGCAGAAGAATTAATCACTGTGCCTGAAAACCCCACACTGAATTGCTCTCAAGGACAGAGAATTTTTCTGGATGTATGAATGGGAGCAGTTCCTTAAGAAGATGCTCTGTGTGAAGTGGATCGTGTGCCACGCTCTGCTGCAGTTGTCATGGCGAGTATTCATATTTCCCATAGCAACAGAACCAGTAAATAACTGCATAAAAAGCTGCATTAAGTGACCAGGGCACAAGTTAATTCTCTCATCGGCATCTTTAACTTGAGCACTCCTCTGTAGATGAAGCACTCCACTGAAAAGCAAGTTTTTCCTTCAGTTTGTGATGTTTCCTCTTCATAGTTTCATTATGATTCACTCACCGGTTGCTATGCTAGTGACACTCTCGGCGCTGCATACATACTCCTGCAGGGTGTCTGAATTAACTGGAGGAGATGATGACAGGGCAGCAAACCCGTGGTGAGTGCAGTTTTTGTAGCACTTTGTGCAAGTGCTGTCTAATGCAGGCCAAACGAAGTTCTGCAAGTGACAGGACCAAAGCTCAACAGGAAACAATGCACTTTAAAAAAAAAGAAAACTTATTTTTGGAGTCGCTCTCTTGGTTTTCCTCAGTTGAAATGACTTGTTATTCTGCAAACTAGCACCACCAGCAGTGTTAAGGGCAGGCAGATATATTAAATGGACAAGGGGAGGATGAAAACTGGGGGGGAACTAGGAAAGGTGACTATAACAGCAATGATGCTCCAAAGCGGGACAGTTGTTCGCTTTAATCAAAATAAATTTGTTGCAAGCCAGCATTTTCCTAAGCAGTGGTTTCCAGTGCTCTGCGAAGCCCTTGGCTCTGCTTTGCACAACCATGTTGTTTGTATGCTCTGCTGAATGCAAAATTGGGTGGATGGTGTCCGTGAGGAACACCACAACTTGACAGAAGTTGGTTAGAGAAAAACAACTAGGAACCATTTTTCTGGGGGGACAAAAAATGCTCCCTGGAGTAAGAAGGCAGAGGGGGTTTCTTGATGTGGAGAGAACCAGCAGGATCTGTTGCTAAGACAATCAGGGGTGCAATGGAGGTCTCAGGGTCAGGATGAGGAGGGTGCCAGTACTTAACTGCCCACATGGTTGCCACCATATTGGGGCCAAGAAAAGAGACAAATTGTCCAAAGGAAAAAAAAATCCAATCAATTTCCCACAGGTCTTGCTTCTGCAAAATATGTCCCGAGTTTCACGACGAGCATGTGCATTAGATAGCTCCTCTCTCCAGTCCAAACCCTTCGTTCACAAGCCCTGACCCTGAGCTTGATATTCCTTTTTAAGACGAGGAAATTGCAACTGTCTTGCATATTCATTTTCCATAGAAACACAAAAATGTGATCAGTCACTTCTGCATAATAGAATCTGATTTCACCAGGTCAGCTGGGGGTTTGTTTCTGCTTGTTAGGACCGACTTTGTGCAACACCACTACAGTCAATTCATTGATGCTGTTCAGCTCTTCCTCTGTGCCCAGAAAAAATGTGCACATTTCTGTGAGTAGGAAGTGCAGTAACATCCCACGCAGTTCTGTGTATTTTTTTTTTTAATGCATTTTGGTATCATTTAGTAGTAAAACACAGTGGTAAACTCTTACAAACTTGTGTTTTAACTTGTTTAGGTATGAGCACAGCATCAGCAACATGTGATGCTTTCAGACCATCCTGCTCCCAGGGTAAAATCTCTGTTGAATATCAGGACACTTGTTTTACACTTGTTTTATCCAGAAGGTTTCTGTGTGTATAAAGAAAACAGTGGAAGTTACCTGGGAACTCAGTTGACTTTGGTGCACTTGGGATCAAGGAGACACACATTGTTTTCTCTTCTGTGTATCCTAAGGGAGGTGTGTGGAGAGCTGTGCCCTGTGCTCTGGGCTGCTGTCCTTGTTAGCATCTGGGTTGTGCTGTCAGTGGTCCCTCAGGCTGCTCAATTCTTCTGAAGAACCACCGGCAGAGCTTGTGTTCAAGAGGTCGCCCTTTGTCCCCTACATGTGCAACCAGGTCAGACCTCAGTTCTAGTAGGAAGATCAGGTGGCAAGGACATCTTTCTCCTTGCCATGTTTGGCCAGGAGCACATTGCTTCTCGTCTTGGCATCCGACATTGCTGCTCTAACCCATGATGCTGACAAGTCCATCAGGTGACAAGGTTAAGATTGCATTTGATCAGGGTAAAGGCCAGAGAGGAGAAGTGGAAACTTTTCAGTGCAAGGAATAGTTGACCAGCAGAATTCCCAACTGCCATGCATAGCATCAAGTAACGAAGAATGGGCAAGTACCAGAGCGGAGTTTTAAAGTGATCCCACCTTGTATGAATTACCTGATCTTCCTCTGTGCTCCGCCCATGGGTGACACTACAGCCATTGCCATTGCCTGGTGCTCCCTCTGCCCATTTCTCCCCTGACTGCTGATTTTTGGGGGGATTTGTGCCTTTAACGTAATTAAGTTTCTATTCTATGTCTCTACTCATCAGGCCCCTCAGCTGATTATACTAATCAGAGGTGATTATTGCCTATGCCCACTTAACCCATATTTAAATGCAGCAGCCTGGATTTGTCTTCAGCACAGGCTCCAGAAGATAGGAACCCAGCATCAAAGAAAATTAATTCATAGGTGCATTATCCTATGGGATCAAGGTAAAATGTAGTCCAAGAACTTTAGAGTCAGTGTATGCTCTCATGGAAGGATACAGGCAGAAGAAGGTAGCCATGTTCTTGTTTGTGCAAGGGTTTTTTTTTTTTTCATCCACTTCTTTTAGTTAGGCAGAATAACAGGTCACAGGAATACCTACAAGAGAATATTTTGCTGCAGTTAAGAGAGAACACCTTTCCTTTATAAAAATAATAATTATTGTTGAAAGTATGATCAGCCACATTAAAAGTATTCTTTTACTCCTTTTCCTGGCCAGATCTCTGACTTGGGCAGCTCTCAGCATTTCAAATAAATAAATTTATCTGGCCATTCTGTTAGTCTAGCACAAGGAAATACAGGACCTTAGATACACACAAAATTTGAATACCAGTCTTGCCTCTACAAGAACTATCTTGAATCATTTTGTACAAAACAATGTGCTCGATGATGGTAATGAAAGGTTGGTTGGTTGGTTCTCAAAAACTTAGGTGAATTTTGTCCTAAATGGTGATTAATTCATTTATATCCCTAATCCTTTTAAGCAGCTGCAAAAAGATTCAAAGTGGTGCTTGAAGATGCTGGGTAGGACAGCAAGTACCTCCTTCCAACCCGCAAGGATGGACGGTTTTATGCTAAGGGGGAAATCCTGTTCACACTGGAGTAAATGTGGGTTTTTTTCTCTGCCTTTAATGGAGTTTCTATTCCTTTTTCTGAACTTCAATGAGAATGGGATTTTACCCTTCTTCTCACGTGGTTGTGGTGCAAACCTGAATTTTATTTTTGAATCTTTAAAGGTGGAAAATGAAGGTGAAAGTAAAGAGAACAGATGCATCTCCAGGGGGAAGACTCTAATAATTGTAGGGTGTTGCTTGAAGCTGAGATGTGAGCTCTAAGTAACCAGTCCCCACAGTGCAGCAGCTCCAAGGGCTGGAGAGGATGCTGCCAAGCCTGACTGCTGTTCTCTTACAGGTGGCAGGGCTGTGCCTGGCCAAAAGGCACTTCCTTCTCTGCACCACAAGTAGGGAGGTGTTTAGGATGAGGAGAAGGTCATAAGACCACAGAAAAGAAAATGCACTGCTGTTGTCAGGAGTTTTCAGTGAAACTCTCACATTCACCAATGTAAGGATAGATAAGGAATTGCAGGGACAGAGACACACTCTTGGGCAGCGTATTTTTATATCGCACGTAAATGTGACTAATATATTCCAGAAACTTTGACTATATTCTTTACATTAAATCCAATAATTAATTATTCATCTCCCAACTTTGATTTTGTTAAATAACCAATACCATAATTCGGAGGCAAGAATTTAATCCACAGAAAATTCTGTCCTCGGAGAAGATCAAAGCGAGTCCTGTGGAGTTAAGCACACACCTACAGCACTTGATCCTGAAAAAAAATTAAGTGCTTGTTTCAATCAGCCTATCCCTTCGTACTGGTTCCCATGCATTAATCTAAGCCTCTGCCTGAGCATTTTCAGCGCCAGGACCAAGGACCTGTGGGGATCTCACACTGGGAGAGCCAGGGTCTGAGAACATAGGAAGCAAATGTAGGAAAACACCAGCAGTTGATGGCAATGCCTGCTCGTTCCCCTGCGCCTACCAGCCCTACAGGAAAAGATTGAAAGTCTCAACGTAATATAAATGCTCAAGATAAGTTCGTGCTCCAGAACACAAAGGTGAAATGGCCCTGTTTATCAGGCACAATTAAAATGAATAGAGCATGACTAATAAAGAGGCCGTTTAAAATCATTGCATGACACAGTGTCAAGGCAACAGTATTGTGCAATAGCACTGACACAATTAACCCCGTGTCCCTGCTTTGGGCAGCACCGGGAACGGGGTTCCCCACTGGCCTTGTCCCCACAGTCCCATGGCAGGCGCTGCGTGGGCTCCACCGCTTCAACCTCTGCTCACTGCCGCATCCCGGCGTCTCAGCGAACCCTACACAGCACCAGCCTCTTCGCACCAAGGCAAGGGTATGTTTTCCACTTTGTTGTTGCTATTCTTTTCTTTACTTTTGGTTTGCATTATCCCAAGCCTCACGGTTACTGCTCCATGAAAGGCGAGAACGTCATGTTGAATTTCTGGGCACACTCAGGAGGGAGATGAGGCTGAGGTGCCTGATCCTGTACTGGAGCTGGTTCTCAACTTAGCCCTGTGCGATGCAAACATTTCCTGGCTATGAATTTTTGCAGTATGTAATTTAAAGGCGAGTTTGGACAACCCTTTGCTCCGGATGAAAGATTGTGTGATCTTACAAAATACAGCCCAAGCTATCCCTCTGTTTCTTCGTTTAATTATGTTACTCCTTCATAGTACCTGCCAGGCTGAAGGATTCACCAGTGCACTGGGTTGAGGGCAAGATGGATAGGCTGTTTTATATATATAA
>NW_010225186.1:2228-18786 GCF_000690775.1 Eurypyga helias | reverse complement strand
GCAGGTCTAGGTGGCCCACGGGGGGATGCAGCGAGCACCCTATGTGCTTCCCAGTCTCTTTCAGTTCCCTAAGAGGAAAGATCTCGTGAGTGGGGACCGTGTGGCCTATGCCATCTGTATCCTTGGCAGCTACCAAACACAAGTAGCTGCCACAGATGAGCTCCTTGCCAGAAGAATTTGCTCATGGCCTTTTCTCCCTGCCACCCCCACCCCCCAGCCCCTCTCCGTAGAGTAGAAGCAACGCTGCTATGGGGGTGACCTCTCAATTTTTGAGGGTGGTGTTTGTCCTTGTGAGTGTCCACCAGCCCCCTGTGCCTCCCACTCTGCCCCCGCTCAGTCCCTCCGGATGAGGTGAGACCTCTTGTACCCATCACGTGGACCTGTAGCCCAGAGCATCCCTGGCCTCTCAGGCTGGGAACCAGTGCATGGACTGGTAGGTCTGTCACAGGGCTGTGTCCCAGCTCACTGCCCTGCCTCATGTCTGGCTTCCAGGTGACCATCGAGGTGGTTGATGATCCTCAGGCTGAGATGGAGATGGACTTGTTGAAGGAGACCAGCAATGACTGGTCCCTGACATCCTCTGAGTGGTTGTCCCACAAGGACCTCTTTTGGCCTCTCTTCTGGGAATACACCGACCCTGCTGAGGAGGAGGAGGAAGAGGAGGAGGAGGAGGAGGAAGAGGAGGAGGACGACGACAACCTTGATGGAGCAGACAAGGAAGAGGAGGAGGAGGAGGAGGAGGAAGATTACACAGCAGAGTATGAGGAGGAAGAGTCCATGCTCAGCGGAGTGGGAGGTGACTGGAACCAGCAGTGGCCCAGTCAGAAGAACTGGATCTTTAAGGAAAAATATAACTACGGTGAGTCCTCCTCGGCACGCACAGCTGCCCTGCAGACAGGCACTGCCCTCCCCTGCCCTGCCTGACCCGCAGCCCTGTCCCACTGCAGGGAGAGCAGCCCTGCACTACGGACCACAGCATGCAGGTCAGCAGGTCGAGGGAGGTGATTCTGCCCCTGTACTCTGCTCTGGTGAGACCCCACCTGGAGTGCTGCGTCCAGCTGTGGAACCCCCAATATCAGAAGGATATTGACCACTTGGAGCGAGTCCAGAGGAGGCCACAAAGATGCTCAGAGGGCTGGAGCACCTCTCCTATGATGAAAGGCTGCAAGAATTGGGCTTGTTCAGCCTGGAGAAGAGGAGGCTCCGAGGAGACCTCATTGCAGCTGTCCAGTATCTGAAGGGGGCCTACAAGGGTGCTGGGAGAGGACTTTTTACAAGAGCCTGTAGTGACAGGACAAGGGGGAACGGGTTTAAATTGAAAGTGGGGAGGGTTAGATTAGGTATCAGGAAGAAGTTCTTCACAGAGAGGGTGGTGAGGCACTGGAACAGGTTGCGCAGAGAAGCTGTGGATGCCCTATCCCTGGATGTCTTCAAGGCCAGGCTGGATGTGGCTTTGAGCAACCTGATCTAGGGGAAGGTGTCCCTGCCCATGGCAGGGGGTTGGAACTAGAGGATCTTTAAGGTCCCTTCCAACCCAAACCATTCTATGATTCATTCTATGATTCTATGCTGGTGCTCAGCCCCTACTTAAAAACAAGCAAGCATGCCGAGGAGCAAGGCCAGCACCCAGATGGGGCTGCCAGCAGTCAGACACACCAGTGTCCCAGTGGGAATTGCCCTTGCGTGTAGTCAGACTGGAGCGTAGACTCTAGCAAAGGCATGCTCAGATGAGAAATACGGTGTGAATGTTTAATGGCAAGTGCTGCTGCCCTTGACTCAGGTCCCTGCAGTGACACCAGAGCCTTTGCCACAGACCTGGGCACCCCCTAGGAGAGGAGCTGGATGGCAGATGCCGGTGGGCGGACAGGCCAGGGTACCACAGCAGCTCCCTACTGCAGCTTCCCAGACATGAGCCCAAAACCAGTCAACCTTTTCCAACACATGATGCTTCAGCATCATGGCCAGCGCATCAGGCAGGTTCGGTGAGGATGCGGATGGGCAGTGATCCATGTCTGGGTTGGTGCAACCATGAGCAAACTTGTCAGAAGAAGAGCCTTTGCTTGGGGGCTGCTTCCCTGGGGTTGCCAATGAGGACAGGGTTGGCCCTTGGCTTCACATGGCTGGGCACCTCCACGTGCCCTGGGTAGCACTGGCCTTGTATCCCTGTAAAGGACATCCCAGGGACAGGGCAGAGGTGAGGGAGGTCCCAGGTGGCTGCTGGCTCCCCTCCTGCTGAGGCTCTGCTGAGGTCCACCACTCTCTGCCTCTTTCCTGCTGTGCACAGACTATGAAGATGAGGAGGAGTGGAGCCCGTGGTCCCCTTGCAGCATCACCTGTGGCAGCGGCAACCAGAAGAGGACCCGGTCCTGTGGCTATGCCTGCACCGCGACAGAGTCGAGGACCTGCGACCTGCCGCACTGCGATGGTAAGCCTTGACCATACCAGTGCTTGATGTGGGCTGGTGCCCCGCCAGTGCGGGCTGGGCATTGCTCGTGCTTGCAGAGCTCATTACATTTAATGGGATCTGGGCTAATGACCATGGGGGGTTGTCTCCACAAAGAAGCTCTGATGGGGCTTCCTGGGTCCCCAGGCAGCTACGTGGTGCCCAAGGGTGGTAGAGCTGGTGTCCAGCTCGGTGTGTGACTCCTTGCACCTCTGTCACACCAGGAGCTTGAAAACCTTTCCTGAGGTATATCGAGGGCTGACTGCATCCACTGGGATCTGCATAACCTACAGCCTTGGAGTGGTCTGTCCTGTGTGCCTTGCTGCTGGCCCTTCCCTCCAGGCTGTGTCACTAAGGCAGGAGAGGGGTAGGAAGATGGTAGGAGGAAAAAAACCCCACTGCTCCTCCTGGTGTTCATCCTGGCTCTTTGATTTTGTCTTTTTTTCCCTCTCAAGGAGCAGAGGGCGAAATGGTCTTTCCCACGGAGGAGATGCCTTTCAAAAGCGACAACACCACAGAGCTGTTCAACTCAGGTCAGCCTCCGCCTTGCACTGGGGATTTCGGTGCCAGACCCCATGGGGGGTGTAGCTGGCTGGTGGGGAGGGCTCTGCCAAGGGCTCCCACATCTGGTGTCCAGATCTGAGTCACCCAAACCAGTGCCATGTGCAGGCTTTCAGCAGTCATGCTGGGAAGCCCAGTTGCTCCCACAGCCCTGGTGTAACACCATCCTGCTCTACAGTGCAGTGCCCGAGGCCAGCCTGCTGCATGCCCTCTCCCACGGGGGCATGCTGCCAGTCCAGCCCCTCTAGCAATTGGTGCCCCAGGCAGAGCCCCAGCACAAAACCCCTTCCCTCTGTCACTGCCTCGGGGATGGAGCCTGGCTCCAGCTCGTCCCAGGAGCCTGGCTGCTCCTGCCTGGCTATTGCAGGGTCCGCTGGTGGTGCTGGCGAGGCTATTGGTGGCTGGGCAGAGCGGGATGCGAACTTCGTGTGCCCTCACCCTTTTGGTGCCCTCCCCCCCCAGAGGTGGACAGCTGTGAGAAGTGGCTGAACTGCAAGAGCGACTTCCTCACCAAGTACCTAAGCAAGGTGCTGACGGACCTGCCCAGCTGCCCCTGCTCCTACCCACTGGAGGCTGTCTACAGCGCTGTCCAGGGCAAGAGCTTCCGATGGCGGGATGCCAGCGGCTCCAAAGAGCGCCTGGACATCTACAAGCCGACTGCGCGCTTCTGCCTGCGCTCCATGCTCTCCCTTGACAGCACCACGCTGGCTGCCCAGCACTGCTGCTACGACGAGCACACCCGCCTCATCACCCGTGGCAAGGGGGCCGGCGTCCCCAACCTCATCAGCACCGAGTTCTCCCCAGAGCTGCACTACAAGGTGGACATGCTGCCATGGATTCTCTGCAAGGGAGACTGGAGCCGCTACCATGCTGTCCGGCCCCCCAACAATGGGCGACGGTGTGCTGACAACCCCGCCGAGGAGGAATACCTCTCCCAGCTGCAGGAGGCCAAGGAGTACTAGCTGTAGCCATGCTCAGAGGAGCCATGGCCACCACCGGCTCCCACCCTGGCCCAGCCTGGCGAAGCCCTGGCCCTGCTCACGGGCTCTGGGCAGAGTGGGGAGGATGCACCGTCCATCTCGGATTTCCGAGGGTGCCGGAGGTTGTTGCGGTGCGATCCCTGCCATGCCACCTGGGGTGGTCCCACACCCCGGGCTGCCTGGGCTGGCGCACGGGGAGCCGCAGGGGATGGGAGATGTAAAGGGAATGGGCACCTGCTCCCATCTGCTTTTATTCTCTACGATCTGGCAATGCTGCCTGAAAGCTGAGGATCTGCAGGGTGAAACGGCCTCAGCTCCTGCTGGCTTCATGCCACCTCTGAGGAGCTGGCCTGCTGCAGGCAGAACTGCCTGCTCTTGCCTGTACTCCTGCCCTGGCACATGCTGGGCTACTTCTGAACCAGGGGCCGGTCCTCCTAGGGAGAGGCAGGGGTGTCCCAGCCATGGAAACAGGGCTGGACGCTCCTCTCCTTGGGATTTTGCATGCACATTTGGGAAGGAACAGGGAGAGGCTTAGCAGGGTTTCATGGGTCCTGGTGGTGTGTGAGGCAGGAGAAGAGAGGCTGCTTGGGCTCCCTTGGCAAGCCTGCCTTGTCTCTGCGGTGTTGGCTGCGGAAGGGAACACTGGGTGCCAGAGCCAGACATGGGTGGGTCTCAGAGGAGGTCAGCACGGGGGGATACTGCCTGTATGCGTTTCAGCCCCTCTGCCTCAGGGCCTGGGGGAGCGGGGTGGCAGCACCGATGCAAGTCCCACCACCAGCCCGCCTCAGCTCCCTTGCAGCCCCCTAGCAGGTTTCAGTGCTTGGGAGCATCTGTGACACAGCCCAGCAGAAAGTCCTGCATTTCCCACCCACAGCCCTGCCAGGAGCAGGAGGCAGCTCTTCCCCTGCTCGTGTCATTGCTGGACAGGAGCAAAAAGCACCAAGCTCGGTCCTCCATGGGGTTGGGAACAAGTCAGGCGCTGCTGGGAGCACCCAGCATTGCCCCTCTTTGCTCTGCTGCTGGCTTGGGCCCTGCCCCATGTTGTGTCTGCCCAGGGAAGTGAGAGGCAGCCCAGAGGAAGCAAGTCATGGGCTCACCCTGTGCTCCTCAAGCTCCTGGCCAGGAGAGCAAGCGTGCTCCAAAGGAGGAAGACACACACGTGCTAATAAGGTCAGTACCTGATATCTGCAGATGGTGATGCTCTCTGTTGGTGCTTTGTTCTTGCCTGAGTTTTATTCACAGGCCCATGGCAGTTTCTCCCAGCGTATTTTGGAAGCTCCCAAGTTTCCCACAGAGAAACTAGGCTGAGCATCTTTATCCCTGGATGTTCAGTCCCTGAACCTGGCAGAAACTGTTCATAGCTTTTATTTAGCATTTTCTTATGCATCAGAGAAAATAGAGCAAGTCAAGCACACGTAAAGAAGAATGGTGGCATTCCTAGACTTGAGGTTTCACCCAAGGCTGCTGGCTACTCCATGTTTTTCTGCAGGACACAGTTGGACAAAAGAGCATCTGGGTGCAGACGTCTTTGGTTGACTGTCCTGTGCTAGAGTTGCCTCCGCGGCCAGTGAATATCCATGGTCTGATAGCTCTTTGAGGAGTCTTTCTGGGGGTGTGTTATACATGTTGAGTGTATGTTGATCCTTTTGCCTTGGTTACTAATAGAATATATTGCATCCTTGGTCATCAGTACCTAAGACTTCATTGCTGGTAAAACAAAAGTATTAATGAAGTTTTTGATTAATTATTTGACTATAATTCCACACTCGTATCCCCAGACTCCAGTTATGGGTGCTATCAAAACACAGTCAGACACCGTCCATTTCCCAACAGGCATGGAGTCCGAGATGACGACCAGCGTTATGTAAAGAAGGAAGGCACAACCAAATAAGCATGGATGGAGACCCAGACCCTGGTAGATTTTCATGACCATTACATGTTTCCTAGCCCAAATGGTCATTTGTTCACTAGTTTCTGGAAAAGAGGGAGGTCATAAAGAGGTGGTCAAGAGGAGGTTGTGGCAGTGATCTGTTGGCCTGGTTCTGGTAGCCTGGGAGGTGTGCAGGGAGGCTCAGCAACAGACATGGAGGCATTTGTAAGGGAAGCAGACAAATTGAATGGCTGAGGCCATGGAAGGATGAGCTTGTTATCTTGTCATTTGGCAGAGAATCTTTGTATTTCCTCTTCCATACCATATGTCATCATTAACATCAGCAGTCTCTCAGAGGAGCTTATTTACCATCAGTGCACAGACTTCATTAAAACAGCTTCCCATTAAATATGCCCAGGGTCCAGTATTGGACCCATGCATGGAAGCAGGACCTCTGCAAACAGCCTTTCTTGAAGGAGACATTCAGCCAATGTGTTAGGCTGGCTGCTGTCTGAGGAAGTGCTCTTCTAATAAGGACTGTTACCCAGGATTTGAACTCTCCTCCTCTTTATACTGGGTATGTCAACAAGTTTAACCTCAGAAAAAGAAACTATAATTTCTGTAACAAATAGAGTTTCCGTCCAAGGGCAAGTAGAAAAATTTCTTGCTTTGAGTCCCCCCACCCCCAAAAGCTGGTTGAAAGACGAGTGGCTGTTCTGCCTCGCTCCCTCCCTGGTTTGGATGGTACAGGCATGAACTGGAGCACGAGAAACAAGAAGCAGGGTTGTTCCTCACACAAGCACCTTACACACCGGGAGGCTTTGTGGAGCACCGTGAGAAATGTAGACATTAAGCAAGCGTTTATTTTTATATCCCATCAAAGATTCTGTCCAGCCCACTGCTATTTAAGTGATGAATCTCTAAGCTTCCACTCCTTAAGTTTATTGTGGTTTTTAATATATAATATATATAAAATGTCTTTTATTCGTACAAAATTTCATAGAGAAGAGTTCTTTATTCTGATGCTGCAATAAAGCACTTTATGTATGTTTCTGTTGCTGATGTCATTCAGTCAGGACTGAAGCACATGTCGGTATTTGTTTTGGTTGAGAGGGATGACACAACGTTGAATGCTACGTGTCTTGGGTCCCCAGCCCCAGCTGTACTGCAGAGGCCCTGGTGTCTTTGCTTCCTTCCCTTAGCATTTGCTTTTGATGGTGTCTGGCTGCAAGAATTGCAGCTAACAGAGACTATCCAGAGCCCACCGCCCCAGCCGTGGGATATGTGAAGTTCTGCTCACAGAGAAGGAAGCCTCCTATGAGAAGACCATCAGGGTCAGTGCTGAGAAGCAAATGCATTGCCTCAGCTCTGACCCCAGGTTTTGCTCCATGCTCAGCCTGGCCAGGGCTGGGTGCTGGCTAACCTTACACCAGCACACTGCTTTAAGCAGGTGTTGAGTGTGGGATCGGGTGAAAAAAAACAACCCAGCATCATCCCAGCTGGAAAACTGGTTTGGCAAACCACCTCCAGAGCCAACAGCTAATGACAGCAGGGAGATTTGCAAAGCTTTCCAGGGATCACAACATTTTGTTGCTGTTAATTTGCTGCATAAACGTGGCCGCTTCCAAGCCCTTGCTATTTCCAGCTGTTTTCCCTCCTTCCATCTTGCTCCTTTTGCTTTGAGCTGGCTGCACATCTGTCAAGGGTTATCTGGTACTCCAGCACAGGGCTGTGCTCTGCAGCTGCCTGGCGCCATTGCTGGCCCCTTCCGGGGGGAGCAGACAGCTTCTCTCTGTGAAGGATGCTCTGATCTTCCCGCTGGTCTTCTGCAACCTCAAAAGGTTGTTGCTTGGAGCCCAAGCCAGGGAAAGCAGGCTGAGCTCTGCTCTGCAAGAAAAGCCGCACAGGGAAAAGTTTTTCCCTGGAGGAGCAGTCAGCAGCTACTGTATATATAACGTGCCTTTAACCTCTGCCACAAGGTCATTGCCATGCTGGATGCTGAGACCTGCTCTGAAACTCCTGGGCTATAGAAATCCCACAGCCAGAGGATGGAAGAAGGCAGAACTGCTGCCCTAATTCTGCAGGTGCTCAAGCCCTGGAAACGTCACCTGAAATCACAGAGCGTGTCTGCAGCGGAGTCTCCAGCTGCACCTTTGCCCGCTGCTTTGAACTTCGCGACCAGTTGAGTTGTCTTCATTGGCCAGCCTGGACTGGAGCGTGGTGTGGCTCAGCTGTACCAGCTCCCAGTTAGCAGCTGGGTTCGCTTGTACAGCAAAGCAGCCCTGCCCAAGTTTCACTAGGCACAACTGTCAGCGTATGCTTGGCCCTGTTGACCCCCCTCTTGGCCCCAGATGAGTGGGGAGCAAGCCGTGCGAAGACCTTTTGCCTGTGAAGGACACCTTGAAGGCACGGCTGCCTGGGATGAGTGCAGCCCATCTTTCAGGGATGAACGCCACATTTCATGGAAACAGCTTCACAGCAGCAGAGATCCCCTTAGCTGTGTTGTTTGTTTCAGGGGTCCTGCTCCAAGAATCTGCTGCTTGGGAAGCACACAGGAAGCCCAGAAGGAGTCGCTTTGGGAGGAGAAGACAGAGGAGGATAATGCCAGGAGAGTTTGGCCAAAGCCTGTGGCACAGACCTGAACTGGAAGGCCTGGCCTTAGCCTAGGAGAGAGCCAAGTGTGGTTGTGATGGTCTGTGGACCTCGAGTTAACACTGAAGCTCTGGAGAGGACAAGAATAAAAGCCTTTCAGGCCCTCCCATTCCTGGTCTGTGAAGGGCCCCCCACACTGCCCTCCGGGCTGGGTGTGCTGGTGGCACGGTGTGGCATGCAGCCGCCAACTTCTCAGTGCAAGAGTAGGAAAAAAGCAATCACACGAGCGGCAGTTTTTCGGCTGTAGCCCTGCTGACTGCAGTGTGAACACTGGGTGAAGAGGAGCTCCTGACAGGACCTGGTCTCCTGGGCTTTGCCTTCACGCTGAGGATGGAGAATTGCCCCTGGCAGGTCCTCAGCACCCAGTAAAGCCCATCCTCTGCTCCGCTCTTGCTGATGCCATGCCGAGGGATGCCAAAATCGCACTGGGGCAGCCCTGCCCGATATGTCCATGGGATGGGATTTACTCCCTCCGTCTCTGCAGAGGATGGACCCACATGTTTGCGGTCGGGAAAGGAATGTCTCACCCTCCTTCCCTGCCACGCAGCAGCCAGCTGCCCCTCGGAAATGCCTGAGAGGAGCCCAGCTGGCGAGGCCTGGCCTCTGCTTTGTTCCAGGTCCTTGCAAGCATGTCAGCTATTCTTCTCTCGCTGCATGGGATCCCGGCAGTAGAGCTCACAGCCCCGTGCAGCTTGACTGCCACACAGGGGCCGGAGGCCACAGCAGAGCCCGACGGCCAGCCAACACCCCCTGCCACACCAGCCCCGGCCGAGCAGCAGCTGGAAGGGTGGCCATGAGGCTTCTGAAGGAAGAGCCAGGAGAAAGCGTCCCCCACCACCAGGCGTCACAGCCTTCGCGCAGAGGGATGTACCACAGAAAGTGGATTTAGATGGGGTCTCAAGAAACTGCTTAGCCCCACTGTGGGAACAGGGGCAAATCATTCCTCGCCAGCGTGTCCCACTCTCTTCTGGGCTCTAAGCTCTCCAGTGATGGAGATGCCACAGTAACCCCCAGCTTTACTGTTCTTGCAGGGAGAAATATTTTCCTAGCAGCCAATCTAAATCCTTCCTGCTTTATTTTAAGCCCACTGCATCTTATGTGCAGTGGTCAGAGAGCATATTATTGCCTTGTTTGCTCCTACCTCTTATGTATTTCAGGATTTTATCATTGTGCTCCCTATTTCCTTTCTGTGCCATCTTCTCTGCACTAAACAAATGCAATTCTTTCAGGATTTCCTTAGAAGCCGTACTTGTAGACCTCCGGTCAGTCTCGTTGCTCACCAATGGGCTGCCTCCAAGTAATTCATACCTTTCTTGAAGCGTGGAGCCCAAAACTGAAGCGACAGGGTCTTTTTTCGAGTTTTTTTAATGCTATACGAAAAGATTTCTTGACAAGACTACTATCACCAGCCTGCCCGGGCAGCTTTTGTTATCTTTCATGATGTGTTAAATTTATGTTCGTTTGAAAATTCACCATAACCTGCCCAGCTCAAATGTCTTTTACAGATGTGCTGCCAAGCCTGTTGCTTCCCCTCTTGTAAACGTTACTGGTGGTTTCTACCTCAGTGTAAAACTTTGCAATTCAGTGAGATCAAATAGGTGGGTTTTCTTTGCCATGGATCATTTTTCCATTTGGTCAAGATAATTTTCAATATTAAACTCATCTTCTAAGGGTTTTACAACACTGGTGGTCACGTAAATTATTTTTGACTCTTAAGTTACCGTTATCTTCTATACTGAAACATACTGAATTCATTACAGCTCTATTAGGCCCTCCCTTAATTACTAATATCATATAAAGCATTGCCTAAAGTCTTAATAAAGCAGGTATTCCTCCAAAGAAAGGCATTAGATTGACTCTGTATGAGTTGTGCTTGATGTAGCTGTGGTATAGGTGTGCTGGTCATTACTTTTTACCTGACTTGCTGGGTATTTACAGGTTACTGACAGCAGTTTTCAGTATTTTTTCATTAGCTGATGTTACAGGCTGATCTAATTCCCTTGGTGCTCACCTCTCCCTCTTCCTCCCTCCCTCTCTCCAGCCCCATTCCTCATTTAATTCAGAAAGATTGCTCCACTTCCCAAGTAAGTATTCTAGTATAAACTGCATTAGGCTGGAAACATCCAACTACTTTCACTTTGGTTCTTTAAAAAAATACTTAAGTTCTTCCCATTTTGCCACTGAAGCAGAGTTGGGATGATGTTTCAAAGCAGTTTTAATAGTTACTTAGGCCACAGGCTTTCACCCTCTGATTTGTGGCCTGATTTTTCCATTTGGTCAAAAACATCAAACACCTGAAAAAGGGCCAAGTGAGTCATAACACAGGTCCACCTAAACCAGCATCCAGTCTCTGGCAGCAGTCAACAGCAGGTGACTAGGAAGGAAGAGTAAAGAGAAGGACAAGCAAGCGTTGTTATTTCCCTGAAGTACTTCCCTTGTTGCCAGCAGCTGGTGGCCGAGAGACTTCTTGAGCAGATGTGAGGATTGTTCTGTTTAATAGCCCTTGGTTGGTTTATTCTTCAACAAATTTCTCCACTCCTGTTTCAGATCCATGTAAACTTCTAGTGGTACCAGCCACAAGAAGTTTCAGAATTGACTGTGTTACGAGACCCCTTTGGTTGAGACCCCATATTGTGTTATTTGATGGTTGCTCCTTACTCATCTTCTCCATATGCCTCGTAAGTGCATAGCCACTTAGCGTCCACCTCTGACCTCCCATCACTGAAAAATTCACTGTTTACTTCTATCTCTGTTTTCTGGGGTTTTTTCCACCTTTGTTTCCTTTAATTAACAAGACTTACCCTCTTACCCTGTGTGAGTTCAGACTCTTGAAGAGCCTTTGTGCAGCAGTATACTGGACTTTGCTTTTCTTGTCATCTTAAATAGCCATCCCGCCCCCAAATAGCTGAAGGACTGCAAACTGTGTCCGGCTCTCCTGACTCTTCCAGGTAAAGCAGAGGTCTGGGGTTTCTCGTGACCACCTGCAGAGCTGCGCCAGCTGTCAGCCGAGGCTGAAGGAGTGGGTCTTTGCCGAGAGCAGGCGGGTGTAGCGCAGGGACCTTCAGGCTCAGGTCACCTTCGCCCGGTATCGCTGCAGTGGTGCAAGGCATTACCACCGCTGTGCCCCAATAGAGCTCACGTATCCTGACACGCTCGGTGCTTCAGGCTAAGCGCTAGCTCACAGCCTGGCCTTTTAGCACGAGCTTTCCTTCTCCAGAGGGTTAGTGCGATGGATTCAGAGCCAAGGCATGGCTACACAGCCTGTTCTGCTGCTGTGGGGATGGCGATTTCCAGCCCAAGGGGCAGGGAGCCAGCTGGGGCAGCACCAGCCTAACTCAGGGCAGTCAGTTTTGCTGGAAGAAGAGCCCTTCAACGGCCTCCGAGCAAAGCCCCGAGCCCACAAGCCCCATGGATGCAGGTTGCTGGCTGAGGCCAAAGTGTGTCCTATTAGAGTAGCGGCGGGATGGCCAAAGTAAACCCTGTTTGTGATGAAAGGAAGGCAATTAAAATTCCACTTCAGCTGCCTCCCCAGCCCACCTCCTAACCATCCAGCAGCAGGTGATTAGCAGGGCCTTGCCTTCTGCTGCCCACAGCACTGCTGCCGTGGCGCGGCCGGCTGCCTGAGCACAGCAAGTGCCAGAGTCACTCGCCTGCTGTTTGCCTCAAGTTAACTGAGAACAAGCTCCTTTTTTTTTGGCGTTAAAATAATTTTGCCCTTTTGTTACCACAGCTCTTGCCTTGTCTGTGAACACAGCCCTGCTGTTTAAGGGTCCCCATGTTTCTGCCCAGGGTTTTCCCAACAGAAAATCGAACGTGCAGGCTGCACAGCAGCAGCGGTGCGCTCACATCACAGCGGCTCGGCTGTGTGTAAGGATCCTGGCAAAATACTGCGTCCCCTGTCGCAGCCAGACAGTGCTTTGAGGAAGGCGGCCCTGCGGGACACAGGGAAGCCCTACCATAGCTACGGGTGCCTGGTCTCCCTACAGCTTCGCGTACACAGCACAGAACCGCATCTCATACCCCACTCTTGATGTCCCTACGCACTTTACCATGAATAATCACTTTGGAAGAGTGATTTCCCCCTGCCCCCATCTCTTCTACTGAAGGAGATGGCTATAACATGGTAGATAAAAAAAAAAAAGGAAAACCATCCAAACCAGTCATTCTTATCCAGTAAAATCAGTTACTTTTAGCTTATTCGAGGTGCTCTGCAGGAAACAGTACGCAAAAGAAGCTCGTGTCTCAAAAGGGAAAACTGAGCACTTTGGTCACCATTGAGATTGCCACTTCTGACCCGAACTATGTTTCTCCCTACCCAACGAAGTTTGTTGCTTTAGGAGACATCTCTGGGAACTGAGGGTATTAGCAGGAGAAAACACACAAGTGGTCTTCCCTTCCTCACCAGTCAAAGCAACAGCTGAAGGAGGATCAGCCAAAAGTATCACACCCTGTTTATTTTAGGGAACTAAATCCCAGCCCCACTGGGAGTCTGCAGTTTGCTTTGGCCCAAAGCTCACGGAGGTAGCTGACCCTGGGCCCCAAAATCTGCTAGAACCCTTCTGCAGGTGGGAGTTTCCCCAGCAGCAGTTTGCTGAGTGTCTTGGACATCACTGGGTGAGGTTCTCGTACAGCTGGCTAGTGTGAGAAAGGGTTGTGTCAAAGGAGGGGATGTGCAAGGAAGAGGAATAGCATGAACAGGATCTTAGATCCCTTCAGAAACGGGAAGGGTGTGAAACACTTCCTAGCAGCAGATCAAAAGCAGAGAGAAAATGAGCACCTGCTCAAACGAAAAACTGCACCAGGCTCATGCTCTCCACTCCCCCAGAAGCGAGAAGTAAATCACATGGGGATCAGCACACCTCAGCGATCCGTGTTTTTCCTGACAGATCCCTTCCTCAGCCTATCGCCCAACCCTTTGAACTCAAGCCGATCTGAGGACACAAGTCCCACGGGGGGTTTTTTAAGTTAAGTTTATTTAGCAATAGAAGTATGTACATGTAAGAGAATCCCCTGCAGCACGAGACATGCACAAAGCAGTGAGGGACTGAAAGTGGTGCTGCTCAATGGCCTTCCTCATCACCTGTCATCCCGCTTTACTTGGCAGTGGGGCCAAGATTAGCAAGGGACAGGCGAGAAATGCATCCATCCACGTGGCAGAGTCCACAGACAGAGCCTCCACAGCAACCAGTATTAAAACAAGCGGGCGCCATAGCCAAATGTCTGTTTAATGCCCTCGAAGTAGTAGCGCTGCCAGCCTTGCTTTGTTCTTTCCTCCTCGTTGGCAGGAACGCCCTTGCCTTCCAAGTACACCTCTGTCTTGCCACCTTCGTCAGTGAAATTCAAGGTAATTGTTGCAAAATGCCCTAGAGGAACCAAAGCAAGTCCGTCAGCAGCGGGGAAGCAGAGTATATGCTGCCCCCAATGAGCTGCTCTGCTCCTCTTCTCACCCGGCACCACTTAAAGATGCCTCCGGATCCTTCCCAGAGGATCGATTTATGACAGCTGCAGGCCTCCCTCAGCCCCTCTCAGCAAGAGAGGGCTCCCCCTTCATGGGGTTCCAAGCAGTTGCAGCCACAGCTGAGCAAGCTGCTACTTCACCTTTCCTAATCCCTGGCCGCTGTTCTAAGCGGTGGCCAATGATTCTGACCCGAGCAAGTGGGGTACGAGGCTGAGGTAAGGCTCCCAGCACCGTGTGCTCCCTGACCACGCGCCAGGGCACAGCATGACAAACGGGGCCAGAATTCTTCAAGCACAGGCAAAGGCTGTACCACCATAATCCACTTTTGGACTACTTACCAGCTGGCCAAGATTTAAATCTCCATTTCATAACAAGTTGCTTCTCAGGGACCTTGAAAATAGAAAGACCAAGTAGTAATTTTTTGCAAATCCTGCAGTCTAATAGGAAACAACTAGAATTGTATTCATCTGAAGCCTTAGAGACCTCCTAACACACACAGAGGGAAAAAGATTTTAAGTGTCCTTTTCCCTCCATCCCTCTCCTAGGAATTAGGACATAGCACAGCCTCAAACACTGAGACAGCATCCCTGTCCAGAAGACTTCAGTGGCATGAGGCCTAAAGAGGAAAAGGGTCAATTACAGTCTTTAACAACCCTCCAACCCCTAACAAATAAGTAAAATCACACAAAGAAAGGGCAGATGCATGACTGGAAACCAGATTTTCTCCCCAGACTTAAGTCCCATACATACTATAAGGAATGCTTTAACAGCCACAGCGATTACAGATAATTACTGGGCACCAGATAGAACTCCACAATTAGCTAACTGAAGCATTGTTATGGAATTGATGCCTCAAAAAAATAAAAAGGCTGCCCCTGAGCAAGATACACCTGCACTAGTTAGTACTTACTAGGTCAACAAACTCTCCTGTGACACTGCCATCCAGCAACTGGAACTTGCCTCCTTTATCAGCCTCCAAGGTGGCTTGTGCGTGGGTGAAAGCTTGGACCATCTGAAAAAAATTCAGGAGAAGGCCTGTATTACTTGGCATTATCTGCTTGCAAACATATTGCCTAGTGCCTCCCACCCCGCTACAAAAGTCATGGAAGAGGAGGTAAGTCAACAGTGTAAGGTTTTCACCAAGAGGCAAAACCCCTGTGCTGGCCAGAGGTTACAGCCATTACTGCAGCATTCTGCATGCCAAGGGACAAGAAACCCTAAGTTCCATATTCTGTGCGGTGTTCTGTAAGCCACGCTTTGATTTACTCTGGTGATTCCTTAATCAAACCTGGTTCTAAGAAAGTTCCTATTATTTGCCCCCCCTTTTCTTAAATATGGAAGAACAGAAGACTAAGACCATGTTTAAATGACGACACAATGCTCCTCTCTCTTCTTAAACTACGTAACAGTGTGCAGGAGAGGGGAAGCTATTCCTGAAGTATGCTCTGACACCACCTAACCTTAAAAGAAAAAAGCAGAACGCCACCAAAAGGCACGCAGCTGTAAATCCCAAGAGACCTGACCACACACAGTACGGGATACACCTACAGATAGGTGCTGACAGCAGTCTGGAACTGGCTTCTGGCTGGTATTTTACCAACTGTTCTGCAGACCAGCTTTCTTATTCCGTTCTCATGGATTGCGAGTGAGATCCTACAGAATGCCTTAAAAAGCTTCTTAGGAACAGCCTCCTACGTGCCAAGAACAACCCTCAGAACAAGCCCGGCATTACCTCCGGAGTAACGAACACCCGGTAGAGCTCCTCCGGAGACGTTAAGAAGGTGTCCTTCAAGCTGATCTTACATGTAGGGATCTTGACTCCTATGGATTTGGACTGCGATGTGGCAGTACTGCTGCTAGCGGCCGTCTAACAAAACAAGATACACGCATACTTTTATTTCCCCACAGAAAAACCTCAACGAGTTGTTTACGTAGCTAAGAGAAAAAACACAGGCCGTTGGGTAAAGACAAGACGGAATTAGGTACAACCACACTGGAGTGTAAAAAGCAGATTTACTGCTCTGCTTGAATGAAGAAATATCGTGTGCTGCAAATCGAAACAGGCCTACACCACAGACCGCCAATTCCTGTATAAGCAGCACAGGTTGCTCCTTTAAGCCCTGGAATCTAATCCCGTGTACCTTTCTCCGCAGATCCAAACGGATGCTTGCAGTTTCACCTACCTTGCGCTCTTCTGCTTTAGGAGCCGCCTGAGGTGTTGCTTCCATACGCTCACCATTCACTGTGGGCAGAATCATGCCCTGGGTGAATTCTGGAAAGACAGGAATGTGCCCATGAGTCTAATAAAAGATCAAGCAAACCTTTTCACTGTTTTTTGAAACACACAATCAGAAAGGGCTTCCCCAGCTCTTGCTAGCACCTGTGATTTCAAAGTGTTTGAAAAGAAGAAGGTAACCAGACCTCTCTTTATAAGCATTTAATTCTTCTTGCCCTCACTACTCTCTACTGAAGGTCGTATCAGAACCTGGCTGTGCTAACAGTTAGGAACTTACCTGCTCTTCCTAGCCTAGACAAATCAACCACTATCTTCTACATGGTGCTCTCATGTTAATGTTTCCCTTGCACACACGTAG
>NW_010225186.1:0-2197 GCF_000690775.1 Eurypyga helias | reverse complement strand
CTTTCCCTTCTTTAATATAAATAGCAATCACATCTCAAATACTTTTATCTTGCTGGTCTACACAAACCAAACAAAGCTTTGCCATTTCTTTTCAGACTGGCTCTCCATTTCTCATATCGCTGTAGTACAGAATAAAGTTACATCTAAGTCCAACTTTGATTTATCTTCTTTGACATCAGACGCCAGGACTACAAACAGAAGCTCAGGGGAGATCTCACCAGTGCCAGGCCCAGAAGCACTAGCACTTCTACAACCCCACCAGAAGCTTCAGCCTCTTTCAGCATCATGTCTGCTTTTTCTCCAGCTCTATCACTTCTACCATTACCAATTATAAAGGTTTGCTGTTTCTCCTTCCTCTTCATCTGCTCAAACTGGCAAAATTCCATCATATATCAGAATTTTATATGTATGATCTTGTATCCTGCAAATACTTAGTTCCCACCTATTCTTATTTATTCCAGCCCACCAGACCATACAATTGTTCCTGAGTAGCATTCTCGCCTTCCACTGGGCGACTGCATCTCCCACCCTGAACACTGAAACGCCTGAAAAAACCCAAGGATATAGAAATTGAATCCTGGAAAAACAGCAATCAGTGGTGGTTTGTACTCAGCAAAACTTTATTATCTAACATGTGTAGTGTACTATAGGTAAATGGATATAAAATGCAACTGGAGTGTGTCACTGGGGTAGCAAGCACAATTTACTGGCTTTATTTTCCCTATAGCGGAGCTTCAGCACATGAAGGGCATTCTCCGTTTTAAAACATAAATCCAAAATTGCTGTTAATTATTGGGTTATCACCAAAACCCAATCTTCTGGGCTGTTCTAGTGTGTCTAGACACAGAAGTCCTTCTTGCCAAATGCTAACCATTTTCAAAAGGGACAGAAAAATTACTGTTGTTGCTCTGACACCTTCCTGTTGAGGTGGGGTGAAGAACTACTATTCACCCCTCTTGTTACCCTCACCCCTTATGTAGCCCATTTGGATTTCCATTTCCGTAACACTTCTCCCTCTCAGTTACATACCTGTTTTGAGAGTGCTGATGTAAGTTTTCATTGCATCTCTAATTTTTTTTGCACCCTCTTGCTTCATCAGGGTCTTCAAGTTAGTGTCAGGCTCATCTTTTGCAAGGCTTACATGAATCTAAACAAGAAGTACACGTGCTGATTGACAAAGTCATATCCACATGGTCCTTTTACTACTCCATTCAACATCACAGTTAGACCTTGACTGCACAGTTTACTAATCTTTCACTTCATCGCTCTCAGCCTAGAGCAATGTATGTACGTACCTAAACACCTTCATGTGTTACAGAGCCCTTGTATCTAAAAGGCAGGAATTAATTAAACGATACAACAAGGCCAGGCTGGATGAGGCTCTGAGCAACCTGGTCTAGTGGAAGGTGTCCCTGCCCATGGCAGGGGGGTTGGAACTAGATGATCTCTAAGGTCCCTTCCAACCCAAACCGTTCTATGATTCTATTCAATTAAAAGTCATCTCTAAGACTAAAAAAAATTCTAAACCAATGTTCTAAAAACAGTAACATGGAAAAGAATATTAATGATGTGAAGATTCATGTTAGAACACCCATACAGCCAGCAGTAGCAGCCTTTGGCTAGGCTTACCTCAACTTCATCGATGTCATTTTCGTCTGAGAGATTAGGAATCTCCACGTAACCTTTGTATTTCACTCCCGTCTTTGAGGTGCCTGCGATTACAAATGTGTTGTTCAGATCACCATTTCTTACTGCGGCCCTCTTCAAAACAAACTTATTGCATCACAATGCAATACTTCCCTTTGATATTATTTCCCTTACGAGACAATAATCCTTAGTCTTGTACTTGAAACAGGAGGGGAAAACATCACTCACCAGTCCATGCCAGCTTGATAGCCCACTCATAGAAGAAGATAAGTTTCCCTTTGCGATTGTTAATGGAGGCCTCTCCATCCAGTTTGCTCACTTCTGTCACCTCACAAGCCCCTTCCTTCCCCTCCACCCTGACAGGCAGGAGGAGAGCTTTCAGCCGCTCTGTGGACCATTTGGAGGCATCCCGCTCCGTCCTGCGGGAAAGCCGGGCGGTGTGAGACTCCCGGACAGGCCAAGGCGCCGGCACACACTGGGAGTACTTCGCCTTCCCTCCCTGCCCCGCTCCGGCACGCGCGCAGCCCCTTCCCCGGGCGCCCACCCAGCC
>NW_010225185.1:0-1116 GCF_000690775.1 Eurypyga helias | reverse complement strand
GGGGGAGGGCCCTGGCCCTGCCTTAGCAGGGGCATCTGGGTTTCCGCGCGTGTGAGCGCGCAGGTCTGGCCATGCGTGTCTGCAGGCGGGGAGGGGGATTTGGGGTTGTGGGGGAGCGTGTTTTGGGGTGGGGGGCTGCTGGTGGGTATGTACTCATGGATTACGTGTTTGCCTGCGTGCTTGCACGTGTGCATGTCTACATGTATGGAGTGTGCATTTGCACATGTCGACATGTATGAAGCGTGCATTTGTGCATGTATACATGTATAGAACACACATTTGGGCATGTATACATGTATAGAACATGCATTTGGGCATGTTGACATGTATAGAACATGCATTTGCGCATGTCTACATGTATGGAACATTCATTTGCACATGCCTACAAGTATGGGGCATGCATTTGCACATGCCTACATGTATGAAACATGCATTTGTGCATGCCTACATGTATGGAGAGTGCATTTGTGGATGCCTACATGTATGGAACATGCATTTGCGCATGTTGACATGTATGGAACATACATTTGCTCAAGTCTACACGTATGGACATGCATTTGCTCAAGTTTACATGTATGGAGCATGCATTTGCGCATGCCTACATATATGGAGCGTGCGTTTGCACATGCCTACCTGTATGGAGCGTGCATTTGCGCATGCCTACATGTATGGAGAGTGCATTTGCTCAAGTCTACATGTATGGAGAGTGCATTTGTGAATGCCTACACATATGGAGTGTGCATTTGTGCATGCCTACACGTATGGAGCATGCATTTGTGCATGCCTACATGTATGGAGCATACATTTGCACATGCCTACATGTATGGAGAGTGCATTTGCTCAAGTCTACATGTATGGAGAGTGCGTTTGCGCATGTCAACATGTATGGACATGCATTTGCTCAAGTCTACACATATGGAGCGTGCATTTGCGCATGCCTCCACATGCACGTGGGCGCTACCACAGCCGCTGAAGGGGCCGTGTGTTTGCAGGCCCTGTCCCCCCAGCCGGGACCCCCTGAGGGAGCAAGGTGGGACAGAGCCGGGTGAGCGGGGCCCAGTGGTGTGGCAGGGGTACGGCGGGGACCTGCCCCACGGGGCTGACCCCTTGGACATG
>NW_010225184.1:15257-25865 GCF_000690775.1 Eurypyga helias | reverse complement strand
TTCTTTTAGGAATTGAATGCTCTGGTGGGAAACTTTCCTTCTGATTTGCGGTTAATGCTCCCTTTGCTTGTACTCATCATGATTTTCATGATCCTGAAGCACATCCCTTTCCAAACTTAGGAATGTGGTGATTGTTTTGTAAGATCAGAATTTCTGACCAAGATTTTAAGAGTAATTCATCCTCATTTTTGTATCTATTAGAGTAGTCTCTTTATTTTTCTTCCTGAGATATTTTGTTCTTTATGGTCAGTAATATTTCTCCCGTACAGGCAAATGAATCTGAACCCTTTTGCATAAAGTTATTTCTATTTATTATTATAATTTTTATTAAGATACTGATAAATAGCTGTTTGCAGCAATATTTATAAGTAGGTCAAATCTTATGCCCAGAGCAAAGGGATTAAGGAACCTTAATGGTCCAAGCCCTCCTTCCTGCATCACTGGGGAATGGCCAGGGATGCCGATCTGGATTTTCCTCCAGAAGTGCATGTGGTATCTGCCTATCTGCTGTTTAGTTATCCACTTGCGTGATTTTAGTGACTTCCTTGCACTTCTGTCAGGGGCTTGTTGTTATCCTTGTTCTACTGTTATCATATAATGTCTCAAATGAAAAGCTTCCTCCCTTAATATTCAGATAAGTGAAGGATTGCCAATCTTGCTGACTTCTTTAGATAAAACTCCTCCATAAAAAAGCCCAAACGCCGTGGTGCTGGTAGCGACCCTTCAATGGGCTGAGCCACCTCCTGGGGCTCTGACCTCGGGCTGGCAGAAGCCAGCTGCAGAGTGCCGCTTGTGCTGCAGGGACATCACACCAATGCTGTTGCTGTCTTTTGCAGTCACATCTACAAGAGGAACCATGACATAACCAAGACTTGGAAAGGAAAGACGGAGCAGCTTCTCAGGGTTGATGACCATGACTTCACCATGCGGCCGGCTTTTGGAGGTGAGAATAAAACAATTCTCCTGATACCATGCTCATCTAATTTAAAATCATTTAATTATCGAATCAATCATCTAATTTAAAAAATAAAAACCTCTGGGCAGATGCACCAGTGTGAAGGGAACTGACCTCCAGACGTATTCAAGGCCAGGCTGGATGAGGCTTTGAGCAACCTGGTCTAGTGGAAGGTGTCCCTGCCCATGGCAGGGGGGTTGGAACTAGATGGGCTTTAAGGTCCCTTCTAACCCCAACCATTCTGTGATTCTGTGGTGAGTGATCTCAGGAGATATTCAGGGCAATTGAGAGAGGTTGCACCCTCACCTCATAGACCTCTGCTCAGCTCCTACACTTCTTCCTGTTGTTGGCTCTCTTTTTGGCTAGCATTCCCCAGAGCTCAGGACAGACCCTCCCAGTAAATCTTTAACCCTGTTGAGAAGATGAACGAGCTGCAGGTTTTAATGTTCGCTTGTGGTTGGGAAGTTGCAACGAGCTTTTCAGCTGATGTGATTGAATTGCAAAGTAAAGAACTCGTTAGGTGGATCACAGCCCATCCTTGCTAGGAGAAAACGGAGTATTTTTTTCCAGTTAAAATCTTGTTTCAAACTCTCTAAAACAACCAAAAGAGCAGGAGAGGAGGCCTCCATCACCTGCATTTCTGCCTTCTGTCGTACCCAGTTACATGAATATGCCTGCCTGACATTTCTAGGCTCACTGCTGCAGAGGTAAGAGAGTACCTGAATAAAAAAATCCCTCTTCTGATTAGATGCGTGACCAAGCCCCTCTAGAGCTAAGGACAGCATTTTCTGCAGCTTTCACTGAATGACTAATACTGCATCCTATGTCAGTCGGTCTTCCAGGGTGAAGTGCAACATCTCCCTGCCCCAGGGGTCACAGGTATTTTGTGTTTTGCACATAGAACGTAGAACAGAGCTACTCTGACTTGCCCGTTCCTGGCCACGCTGGAAAGATGTTTCTCACCCCACAGTGCAGATGTGCTGATCTGACAGCACAGGGCTGTACTCAGGCTCACAGTTTGTATTTCTCCAAACTCCAGGGTCCAAAAGGTGTCATCACCAGTGTTTTTTTTTCCACCCACTGTAATGCACTAACAGGTTGCAGTCCAGCCTGTCCATTGGAGGTACCTTTCTTGATAAGCAGTGGTAAACTTGATCTGCTCTTTCTAGAACTGAAGGGTTTCCCTTAAATATTCCTCTGGGTGGAATGCAGGCCAACTCCGTGGGGTTGGTACCAGCACATCTGACAAGCCCAGACATGCAGCCGAGGCTCAGGGCTGAGCTTTGGGAGCTGGATCTGGAGCTAGTGGGCATATGCCTTGCTCCTTTTTGAATCGGCTGCGAAAGTGCCACTGAATTCACTGCCCTTGGGGCCCCTCCCTGCTGCAGGTGGGTACTCCTTGACAGTGATACTGCTGCCCCACTCTCTGCTCAGGGAAAAGGCTTATTGCTGGTATTTCTCTTCCTGCCTGATCGCTTCTTTTGGAAGGTGAGCCTTTCATCAGGGTGGATTTGGGAAGGAACACAGCCTCTGAAACATGAAGAGACCAGGGATTGGTTTGTTTTGGAAGGGACCTTTTGAAAGATCATCTTGCCCACCCCTGACTGAGTGGACAGGACCATGCATGGCTTATAAATAATAGAAGTGGGAAGGAGGAGAATCCCAAGTGCTTGCCTGTTGTCAGCTCATGAGACAGCTGTCACCACTAAACCAGGCTCACTGAGGGTGGCCATCCAAGCCATACTTCATGTTTTTAAAATGCGAGGGAATAGCAGAGAAAACCAGCCAGCTCAGCAGCTATGGGACCCTTACTTGTCTCGGTGACTCCAGGTTGAATAGAGTTGGTTTAAGAGTAAATAGTTTTCCCAGCCAGCGAAGTCAGTGACAAATTCTGCTGGCTCTAAAGGGAGAGGATTAAGGTTTCCCTTTAGTGACAAATATCACTGTCAGAGAGGGAATCTTACTAGTCTTCTAGGTAGCAGAGAAAAGCCCCAAAGCATATATCTCAAAAACCTTAGAAACCAAAATCATTAAAGATTAGGGTGCCATGTTGGGTTTTCAGATTATTTTTTTAAAGCCAACTTCAGTTTTTGGAGTTTGGTTGATGACTTCTGAATGCCTGATGTGGACAGGCTGGAAGCACCACTCTCTCCTCAGCGTTACCACTGGCCAAAAGACCTGCTGGCTCCTGGGGTTGATGGGGTGGGATGTCAGGGCTTCTCTGGGAGGAGATCTGGACTCCTTCCCTTGAATCAGCTGCAGATAGCTGAGGAGCCACTGTGACTATCTGGTTTTCCCCTAGCTGCATGTATGTCAGGGACATGGTGCCTGTGCATTTTGGGGAAGCTGAGGGGTTTTGTTCTGTTGTGCTAAGGGTTCAGGTTTTGATTTCCAGTGTCACCACTGCACTGTATTTCCTTAAGCAGGGCAAATTTTTACTGTTTTTATCAGTGTCACAGAGGCCGTGAGGAACACCTTTGTGCACAGCTCACACGGAGGAGATGCACATCGTTACACCATTACTCTCCCGGTGCTAATGTAACTGCATTTTGATCTCCTTCGTCTTGTTTTCCCATGCTACCTCCCAACACAGGCATTAGGATACTGCTAGAGCCTAAAAACTTGGAATAACATTTATAACATTGAGAAATATCCTAACGGCCTTTGGCAAGAAGGTGACTTTTTGTGAAGGAAAACCATGGTGTTCCTCTAATCTTTGCTCAAAATCCTCCTTATCTTGCAGAGCTACTTGGGACAAAGACGGGGTGTTAGCAAAGTTGTGCTGAAGTCGCGCGTGATAAGGAACAGAACACAGCAACAGCTTTGTGGGGGTTCCAGCTTGACTCGCATGCATGGCGATGGGCTGGTTGCTACAGGTTCTTGCCCAGCAGCAGAGTTAGGCAGTGTATTTTCAGTGACAAATGATAAGCTTGATGGAAAAAAAAAAAAAGAAAGATACAGGAAAGAAAAGCCTGGTGAGAGGCAATCTTTATATTTGCTTCTGTAATGTTATTTGTCAGGCAGTCACAGTGATTTGCTATGCTCTGTGAGTCCTTCCAGTTTCTTGCTGCGGAGATTCCAGTCAAACTGATGTGGTCTGACCTGCGTGGGATAAAAAGGCTTTTGTGCAACGGAAGAGGAGTAGAGGAGCCTGTGGGACACGGGTGACTGCAACCGGTCACTGCCCTAAGACCCTCTCTGCTCTCCGAGAGCAGCTCAAGGGCCACGGTGTAATGGGAGAGTCCAGCCCCATGGCATTGTATTGGACCTGTGATGTTATGGTGCAGGTGGGAAAGGCAACTAATCTCTGGAAAACATGAATACTATCATAAGGTGATTGTAAGTGACATTAGACCGTAAAGAAACCCAGTGCTGTAAGTGCAATGGTTCCCAAGTTTGGTGGAATAATGGGCAGCTGTTAACCTTCACCATTATTGGTGGAGCCGTCTGCAACTTCACTTTAAGGAAACTTTAAGGGATGAGGTCCGTAGCTGCTTTGTTGTGGCCACGGCGACTTGCTGGTTTGCAGAGGACGCTCAGCAAGCTGCCAGCCCAACGCAGCTGTGAGCACTGGACAGAGCAGGCTGGTGTTACGCAAGGCAAAACGGAAGAAAAACATGAGGGAAAGATGAAGGGTTTTTCAAGAAAAATTATCTTTGTAAAGAGCAAGTGAGCGAGCGAATGTTGTGTAAGTTGTGTTATTAACAGCCCAGTAAGCATGGTTGTCTTGCCGGCTCTCAGCCCATTAGAGACAGGCGGTTGGGTACGGGGGTAATGACAAACATTTTTGGCTTTGCTGAGGTTGAAAGTGCCTCCATAAGCTAAAGGGGACTGCAGTTGTTTCGACTCTTTGGGAGTTATCTCCATGTCAGTGACCTTGTTCCAGCCAGCAGATGTTCAGGTATTATTTACAAATATTAATATTCAAAGATTATGTAAATGTTTATTTTGCTGTCTTCCTTAAACATCCATTTTAAGCATTTCATCTATGACATCTCATATTTTACAGGGAGCCTGGGAATAAGCAGCTTTAGTTGATACTTAAAATAGCTGTATCTTCTTTGCTGAGGAACAGCCTAACACTGTACTTCTATTATATTTCTTCATAGCCTCATAGCCGAACGTCAGCTGGCCCTCGCTTGCCTTTCCAGGCGATGTTTCTGTCAGGATGGATGAATGGGGGGGCGAATGTCAGTAGTCCACTTAGGGTTTGTATCAAGGGCTGGAATAAAACTTGCTTCTCCCTTGATGAGACGCGGAGAAACGAAGCTCACTGCGGTCCTGTGGCAGCTGACGAGCGTATCCTGGTGGTGACTCCCTGGAAGCTGCCCACGCCTAAGAGGTCCCAGACATATAAACATACATTACAAAAAGAAAAAAAAAAAATATATACATGCACACGTAGATGCGGAAACACGGAAGACTCTTTTGCAGCTTGCAGACATGGGATCATGTATGGACATTTGAGAGCCTCTCTGGGTGTGCGCAATATATCTGGCAGCAAAGAAGCCTCAAACCTGCTTGTTTCCCATGTAGGTGTTTTTATCTCGGTGCCTATGCCCGCCTCACTCCTTCAAAGATAGACAAGGGGACAGAGAGGCTGTCTCAGAGAAAAACAATGAGCCTTTGAAATCACTGCCAAAGAGAAAAATTAAAGAGATGTGGCAAAGCTGTTGTCTCGGAGCTGGAGTGAAAAACTGACTCCAGGCATTTTCACGGTAGCAATGCTATTCCCTATCTTCCAAAGCCTGCTGCAGTCTTAAAAAAATAGAAACCATGTTTTTGTCCAGTACGTGTTTCTGGCTGGGAACCGCCTGGCCCTTTGCAGCTTTCATGCTGCTCCTCAGTGGGTGGCTTTAGGGGCCAAGGCACGCTGGGATGCGACAGGCTTTAACTCTGGGCACCTTCTGAAGTCATTCCTGCACTGCTCTGGTGAAAACCTGGGTTCCCTGGAGGAGTCAGCTCCAGACCAGATGTCCTGTGCAACCTGGGGCAGAGTCTGCTATTCAAGTTGGAGTTCTTAGAAGGTTAAACAAGCCACGAAGTCTTCTCTGTGTCAGAACCCAGAGAGAACAGAGACTTGTGCCTGGGCTCTGGGCTGGTCTATTCTCCTTGTACAACCACTGAACACGAAGTGGGTCTTCTCTGAAGGTCTTCCATACAGGATCTTTTCTGTATGCAGCGCCTAAGTTGAGGGTGAAATGGCTTTCACTGACAAGCAGGCCAGGAAACTGAGCAGCTTACTGCAGGGGAAAGAGGAATGAGGGAGCACTCTTGACACTAATTCTCAGGACACCGGGTTGTGAACCTGGCAAAAGAATAAAGACATATGACGCCAAAAACACCTTGACAAGCTGGTCCCTGAGTATCGTTTTAATACCCATGTTTGATTTGAGGCAAGGGCACTGGCATGCAGGAATTCATGGCAGTAGAATAGCGCTGATGCAGTTTCGGAAGGTGGTGCCTTTACAGTGAGAAGGTGCAAGGGTCACATGTAGAACCTGTGCAGAACTGTGGGGCTAATGGATGCTGCCCAACACAAGAGAAGTGCAGAAGCACTCCCATCAGCCTCCAGCTGTCCTTCAAGTCACTTAAATCCCCTCTGAACACACAAATATCTCCTTTAAAAGGAAAATTTCTTATTTTCCATCTCCAGTTTTTATATTGTCAAATTTGCTAAGGGCTGTGCAAGTGTCTGGAGCGTGCTTGGAAGCTGCCACTGTGCTGTGACTGAGATGCAAGGGGGATAGAATCACAGAATGGTTTGGGTTGGAAGGGACCTTAAAGACCATCTAGTTCCAACCCCCCTGCCATGGGCAGGGACACCTTCCACTAGGCCAGGTTGCTCAAAGCCTCATCCAGCCTGGCCTTGAACACTTCCAGGGATGGGGCACCCACAGCTTCTCTGGGCAACATGTTCCAGTGTCTCACCCCCCTCTCCAGGAAGAACTTCTTCCTGATATCTAATCTAAACCTCCCCACTTTCAATTTAAACCCGTTCCCCCTTGTCCTGTCACTACAGGCCCCTGTAAAAAGTCCCCCCCAGCTTCCTTGTAGCCCCTTCAGGTACTGGAAGGTGCAATAAGGGCTCCCCGGAGCCTTCTCTTCTCCAGGCTGAACAAGCCCAACTCTCTCAGCCTGTCCCCATAGCAGAGGTGCTCCAGCCCTCTGAGCATCTTCGTGGCCTCCTCTGGACTCACTCCGACTGGTCTATATCCTTCTGATGTTGAGGGCTCCACAGCTGGATGCAGTACTCCAGGTGGGGGCCCACCAGAGCAGAGTAGAGGGGCAGAATCCCCTCCCTCGACCTGCTGGCCACACTTCTCTGGATACAGCCCAGGATACGGTTGGCTTTCTGGGCTGCCAGCACAGAAAGATAGTTCATGGCTGGGTTCGTTTCTGTGTTGTAAGTGGAAGCCTGTGACTTTTATGAAGTTTTTTAAGAGGCCAGGATTTGTTTTCTGGTTGTATCAGTCCTGCTAAATTAGGATTTGTGTTCTGCAAGATATTGCTGTGGACAGTGATGGAGATAATTGATGTGGATGTGTTTGCTGTTTCTGGAAGAAATGCTTCAGTTGAGTGTTATATAATTTCTCTCTAGACCTTGATCTATAAATATTTGAGCTCATGTTTAATTTGAATAATTCTATGAATTTGGCTGACACTTTTCAGAGACCCCAAAGCATGAGCTGAAAAGCTCTGCTGGGCTGCAGTCTCACAGCACTGCTTCCTCTTAGTCAAATCCACAGCTTCTGCAGTGGATCTGTTTAGCATCCTCTCCAGCAGTGAACATCTTAGAGAGGAGCCTGAGCTTCGAGATTTCTCCAGTGTTACAGTATTCAGGTCTTTTCCTGCTCGTAATTCTCCAAGCTGTTCTTCTGTGTTTCCTCTCTCTGAAGAAAAACTGAATATTGATAAAATATTGTTTGTGACAAAGAAAAGCTGGTTGATGAGGGCTTTTTTACATGTGATGCTATGTTACTTGTCCTCTGTCTACCTGCTCAGTGCACCAGATACCATCTCAACAGTTCTTTTCCTTTCCCATTCCCACCTTTCTGATCCTCTGCTCCCTTTCAGAAAAGAATTTTTTTCTGTTTGCTCATCCCTAGTAGAGTGTGATGAGGAATTCGGCAAAGCAGCTGGAGTCCCAGTGGTTGAACAGTTTAGTTTCCTGAGGGTCAGGACTAAAAATCTAGCAGTGCCCGCCTGACTCCAAGAGTTAGTGAGACCAAAGATCTCTTGACATCTTTCTGTGAGCGATCAACAGCCAGTTAATTCAATGGTAAGTGATGTAGCCAAGATGCCATTTATGGAAACCCAGGGCTTGTTTCTGTGCTTTAAAGAGGGCATTTCTTTACAGGGCTTCCCTTTTTCTTCAGACACCACCTGCGTTTACAGTGTGGCTCACCTCAGGCACCTTTACAAAACTGCACCTTAGTTTTGAAGTTCTGACAAGGGATGGGCCAAGTGAACATGCAATTGTCATGCTCTTCACCTGATGCAAGACCTGGTGATCATTCAATTCCTGCCACTGGCTCCCGGGCAGCAATGTTGGGGTGGGCTCCACTGGTTCTTCAGCCACTCAAGTGAACATGCAATTGTCATGCTCGTCACACGCAGGACCTGGTGATCATTCAGTTCCTGCCACTCGCTCCCGGGCAGCAACGTTTGGGTGGGCTCCGCTGGTTCTTCAGCCACCCTTCCCTGCTCAGCCCAACCTCTTGTCCAAGCCTCCTCCCAAGGGTCTTGGTGTCTTAATGTGCTCTACTTCCCATTCATGTGCTTTCTTATCACGTCAGCTGCAGGTGCTGAATGAGGAGCAGGGAAAAGGGAAAAGCAGGGATTGCTCCCGCTGACTGTAGCAGAATTTTGCCCAAGAAAGGCAGGGTAAATATTTCCACTGATTAATAAGTTTTACAGCCTCATCTCCATACTGTCTGTCTTAAGAACTCCACGTTTGAGCCCAGAGTTCAAATGATTTCTCCCTCTCTCTATTATACTCACTGTTTAATTATGCCTCAAATTCCTGATTAGTTGCTGGTTTTAGTTGGGATGGAGCTAATTTTCTTCACAGTAGCTAGTATGAGGCTGTGTTCTGGATTTGTGTGAGACTGTGTTTTGGATTTGTGCTGAGAACAGTACTGATAACACTGATGTTTTTAATTGCTGCTGAGGAGTGTTTGTACCAAGTCAAGGACTTGTGGGGTGCCAGAAGGGCCACGTGCTGGTCATTGTCTGCAGGGTGCTGGATTGTGTGTTAGGAAGGGCACATCTGCCACGAACATAAGCAATGTCTCCTCCCAGGGCAAGGAGCCAGTCAAAAGAAAGGATGCATGGGAAGGGCAATGAGGACAAGATACCTGTCATTTTGCCATGGATTTACCTGTCTGATGAATTACCATGGTCTGAAAAGAAGCCCACTGGCTGATGAACGGTCACATTGTGTGGCCATATCTGTAGGGACTGAGCACATTTCCTGGCCTGGCAGGCAGGGACTGGCTCGTGAGGAGCTGAGCTGGGGTTTGGGTTTGGCTGGGTTAATTTTCTGTGGGTCACTCCTGCAGAAGCTCAGGCTACTCCTCTATGCTACTTCACCCTTTGAGGAAAGTCATTCCCTGTGCAATTTGGGGGAGGGCTGAGGGCTGTTCTGGCCTGTCAAGTGAGCACCCCTGTGCTGTGAAGCCCTGTCTACCAGAGGATAAAAGTCCTCAGCCCTTCTCAGCCCGGCTGCTGGACGCAGTTGTGCCAGTATGGCTGCGTTTCATCAGCAGGCGCTGACTGGGGCTTTGTGGGTTTTCCCTGTTTCAGAAAACACCTGGGAGAAGGGGAACTGAATGCCAATAGGGTGAAAAATTCCTTGGCCTGCAGTGATTCCTTGTAGTGTATAAGTGACTGAAAGGGAACCAGGAAAGGGAGCAAGTTTGGCTTTTGCCATTGGAGTGAAAAATCTTACCAAAGTCTCTGGGCTCCTGAGAAACATGCCAGTGCTGGTTAATTGGAATTTCTCCTCAAGCAAATCTTCCTGGGAAACACCCTTCAGCTTGGATAGACACCACCAAGACATGAATAGGAGAGAGCAAATGTTTTCTGGCATTTTTTTAAGCATGAAGTGTCCAGCTGTGTGTCTGGATGTGACATGTAGGTGCTTGTAAGCATATAGGAGTCATCTAAAAGTGCTGGGTGAGCCATGTTTCAGCTTCAGTGCTGAGGGCAGCAGTCACTTAAACAGGAACTGGTGGTGCCAAGGGGCCTTGTACTGCCCCACAAGGCTTGCTTCGGGGTGCCTGTACCCACCTCAGCTGCTGACAGAGGGCACAGGTGCAGCAGGCTGGAGCTGTACGTGCGGAAGGCGGACAGTGTCACCATCAGCACATTCTGCTGTAATTCAGTGAGCATGGCCTATCAAAGCCCTGGCAAACTCTGTATCAGGGCCAGTTGCAGTAATCAGCTTGTGTACTGCCCCACAAGGCTTGCTTCGGGGTGCCTGTACCCACCTCAGCTGCTGACAGAGGGCACAGGTGCAGCAGGCTGGAGCTGTACGTGCGGAAGGCGGACAGTGTCACCATCAGCACATTCTGCTGTAATTCAGTGAGCATGGCCTATCAAAGCCCTGGCAAACTCTGTATCAGGGCCAGTTGCAGTAATCAGCTTGT
>NW_010225184.1:10105-15240 GCF_000690775.1 Eurypyga helias | reverse complement strand
TTCCCTACTGAAGCTGGGTTGGCGCTTCTTTGTCCTCCAGCAGAGGCAAACATACGGCTGCATTCAAAAGCAGCCCTGAAGATGTGTAGGAGTCTGTGCGTGCTGCTGTTGGTACAGGAGCAGGACAGGTGGCAGCTTGCAAAAGTCCACTCTGTTCTCAGCACAGCAGTTCTGCTGTCTTGTTATGTGTACAGTGTATTCAGAGCTTTGGATGTGGTCTTGAGGAATATGCTCATGAATATGCTCATGAAGCTCTTGAGGAATATCCTCATGAAGTTCAACAAGGCCAAGAGCAAAGTCCTGCACCTGGGTCAGGGCAATCCCAAGTACAAGTACAGGCTGGGTGGAGAGTGGATAGAGAGCAGCCCTGAGGAGAAGGACTTGGGGGTACTGGTGGATGAAAAGCTGAACATGAGCCGGCAGTGTGCGCTGGCAGCCCAGAAAGCCAACCGTATCCTGGGCTGTATCAGGAGAAGTGTGGCCAGCAGGTTTCTGGTAATAGAGGAGTGTGTGTTTATTATGGGATGTTTTCTGCTTTTTTACTCTTTGTGAATTCTCTGGCTGATAATTTGCAAACTACTGTGGAAAACTACCAACCTCATCAATGAGTCATATGAATGAAAACAGTGATGGGCTCTTGAGTGTTTAATGTAGCTTGCCTTGTTGATAAGAAATGAGAAACCCACAAAGAAGAGCTCATTGCTTGCAGTTTCTTCCTCTCAATCCCCTGTTCTTGGAGCTAGATTTGTTCATAAAGGCCTAAAATTTATGATGGGATAGCTCAGTTTTTAAAAACACACGCAAATATTTCATTCAAGCTCTGAATGAGCTGGGCAGAATGTCAGCATTGCAGCGCATGACAAGGGGGAGAGAATTCGGTGTTTCAAGAGGGACCTTACATGGTTCCTGGCTGACTCTTCCCCCAGCCTCTTCATGAAGAATTATGGGCATGAAAGTATAAGTTCAGAAACGTTTTGCATGCCACCCTTTAGTGCTAATTGAACACAGATGGAATACAAGAACCGTTATTTACATGGTATATCTTATTCTCCTACAGGCCCTGCAATTCCTGTTGGAGTGGATGTGCAACTTGAAAGCTTGGATAGCATTTCTGAGGTTGACATGGTACGTAATCCTCTTTTAAGCCTCAATTACTCCTAGTCATAATAAGTCTCTCCCACTTGCAACCTGTGGGTTTCACATTCATGGTCAGATGAAAGTAATGGCAGCATCTGGCAGATTCAGAGAGACTGATATTCAGAACTAAAGGCATGATAAAACCAGACAATCACAGGCTTGTCTCTGTATCTTCAGATAAAGATTAAAAGTATGAAGGAAAAAGGGATGTTAAATTGGAGAATTATCAGTGCTATGAAGGCCAAAACTGTGACCAGCTGCGTATGAAGGTATATGGTGAAGTTCATATAAGCTGTGCTTGCTGCAAGAGTTTTCTTCCTTAGGGGGAACCATTGAGTCCATCTGTTTCAAATGCATGATTCCGGGAGGTTTATTAGAAAATTAAACTGACAACATAATTGTGGAGGAGCTGCTCCTGCTTCTTCATCACTGGGAGTAACCTCACTGAGGCACGTGAGGGGGAACTGCCAGGGGAAGCCTGATCTGCCTCTGCCAAAGTGGAATTTGGCATGGGGGGCTAGTCTCTCAGTCACTGATGATGCAGTGCAGGAAATATGGACCAACTTAAATTGTGATTTAGGATATTTATTTTTTTATTTATTAAAAAAGAGGAAGAAATACATGCAGTTGTTAACCCTCAGCGTATTTCAAGGTGTTCACAGTGAAAGGTGTGTTCATACACAGTCTTCTGTTCGGGTTTTTTTGTGTTTGTTTTTGGTGGTTTGTGGTTTTTTTTTTTAATATAGGAAATGGAATAAAAACACTGGAAAGAGAAATGGAAGGGGAACATAGAGGAGAAGAGGAAGCTTCTTGGTTCCTTCCTCCTGCCTTTTTCTCCTTGTTCTTGGGCACCTTCTGTGGTCTAGGCAAAACATGAAGACTTAGAATCATAGAATGGTTTGGTTTGGAAGGGACCTTAAAGACCATCTAGATCCAACCCCCCTGCCATGGGCAGGGACACCTTCCACTAGACCAGGTTGCTCAAAGCCTCATCCAGCCTGGCCTTGAACACTTCCAGGGATGGGGCATCCACAGCTTCTCTGGGCAACCTGTGCCAGTGCCTCACCACCCTCTCCAGGAAGAACTTCTTCCAGATATCCAATCTAAACCTCCCCACTTTCAATTTAAACCCATTACCCCTTGTCCTGTCCCTACAGGCCCTTGTAAAAAGTCCCCCCCAGCTTCCTTGTAGCCCCTTCAGGTACTGGAAGGTCCTATAAGGTCTCCCTGGAGCCTTCTCTTCTCCAGGCTGAACAAGCCCAACTCTCTCAGCCTGTCCCCATAGCAGCGGGGCTCCAGCCCTCTGAGCATCTTCCTGGCCTCCTCTGGACTCGCTCCAACTGACTCCAACTTAGCGGAAAAGCTTTAGATTGATCTTTTTTTGCTGTGGCACAATTACATCTTTATAAAAAGAAGGGAGCTTGCCTGCCCAGATACTGAAAGGGAGGGTCTGGGGGGATGTGTGCGATGATGCGCATGGGAGCGAGCTGTCAGCGCAGGAACTGGCTGCCACAAGGAGACTTGGGGCTCCAATATATTAAGATAATGTCATGGCAGCAAGGAGACCTAAATAACTTGCAGTGCTTTCTATCAGGAGCATCTGGTTTCAACAAAAATCTTACCTATTGAAGAACCAGGAAGCTTCGTGGTCAGTTCTGTCTCTTTGCTTTACACAGCTCCACAGTCCTATTCTGTCTGCGCATTCGCTCTGCCTCCAGAAGGTACTATCGTTCTCTCATTTTCTTGTAAGACTTGTTTCTTAAAGAGTTTTCCTACTTGTGAGTGCTGAAATAAACCCCTTTTCTTGATTTGTAACTAATGCCTGTGCGGGTCAGAAAGAAACAAGCTGTCAGTGATTACAAACTGCTTTGTTTGACTCACGCTGCAAGAAAACATCCGTAAGTTGGATTTTATACTTAGAAGCTGTCATCAGCTGCCACTTGGGCTTGATGTTTGCAGCATTTGGTGCCCTGTGTCTTGACCATTGGAGGCCTGTTTGGAGAGAGGAGGGTGCTGAAGATGAGAGAGAAGGCTCCTGCCTGGTGGGATGGGAAAAAGGCCCCACCTGGGAAGCAGTGTGGCCCTTCCCGTGCTGTCTGTGCCCCCACGATGGTGGCTGTAAGTCACGTCGTGAGTACCTGGCTGATGCCACGTCGGTCCCTGTCCTCCTGTGCTCCCATGAAGGAGCTGCATTCTGTAGCCGTAGCCTCAGGCTGCCTGGGTCTCCTCTGGCATCACGGCTGGGGGGCTGCCTAGGGCTACTGACCCTGAATAGCCAGGCTTGTTTTTACTGCTTTTTTTCCTTCTGGTGTAAATGGCACTAACTCCTAAGAAATCATCAGTTATGCCTCTTCCTTGCTTTCCTTTTCCCTAGCTTCAGTCAAGCTGACATGCTTTCCTTGTCTAGCCCTTGCAGTTGTCTTCTCCAGCCAGGTTGCAACTTAAGTCCTGTCAGTAGCAGCAATTGCTGGAAGTGTTTCTTTGGGATTGTAGCTATATAGGGAAGGTGTCCAGTGTTCAGTAGGGAACAGGAGCTGGCAGCATCGCTGAGGGGAGCAGGGTTGTAGGCTGGGACCAGTATGCTAAGGTGGGGACCTGCAGGTTGATGAACCTGCATGTGCCATGAACATGGCAGCATCCCTCTGCCATGGTCAGAAATGGAGGTGTCGGGGCAGCTCTGCCCTGTGCAGGGTAGCAAGGCGAGGGCTGGTGCTGGAGACTTCTTGGACAAATTCATGAATAACCTATTGGCAACAAGAGACTCTTGCCAGGGAAGCCCTTTGAAACAGTCAGGTTAACTGATGGTTTGGCATTGGCAAAGCAAAATGAGGTGGTGGCAGTGGTTTTGAGAAGCAGTTGCCAGGTGGTTAGGAAGAGATCCCAGCCTGTGTTGCTGCCTGCCCCGGCTTGGCAGCTCTGCCGCCTGTAACCACTCACTTAATTGGGAATATAAAGAAAATAAGTGTATTTGATCTCTCAGCATGAGAGAGTAGATTCAACTCTGAAAGCAGCAGCTGCCAGGTCAGGATCAGCAAACAGATGTTTTCCTTTGTGTGACTGAAGCTCCTCTCCCCTTTACAAGCTTAAAAGAAAGCTTGCTTTATACACTTGCACAGTAGGAAAACCAGTTTCCGCACTCGGTTGCTGTTTGCAACAATTTAGTTCTTTTTGGAATAAATTGTTTAGTGTTTAGCCTGACTATTAAGCTGATTTTGAAAGGTTTTCATCTTGAACATGCTATTGATACCATAGTCCTTCAAGGTAATTCTGCCAGGATTGAAGAATCCTTTATGTTAACTGGGGGATTTATGTTTTGTTTTGGCTGAAATTATTTTGTCAGGAAAATCTATTCACAAAGAGCACTGCTCCAGGGAAAAAACAGGAGTTGAGGGGGGAGGTATTTCATCTACCTGGTAGGAGCGTGTTTTCTTCCTGCTGTTTCCTAGGCATAACAAGCAACACTGACAGACTTCTCTCTGGTTCTCTCCTTTTTTTGTGAAGGATTTCACTATGACTCTGTACTTAAGGCACTACTGGAAAGACGAACGTCTCTCGTTTCCCAGCACCACCAACAAGAGCATGACCTTCGACGGCAGGCTGGTGAAGAAGATCTGGGTCCCTGACGTCTTCTTCGTGCACTCCAAAAGGTCCTTCATTCACGACACCACCACGGACAACATCATGCTGCGAGTCTTCCCCGATGGTCATGTCCTCTACAGCATGAGGTAAAGGGACATCCCAGCTGCTCCTCTGCAACTCTTCAATTTTCCTTCCAGCGTGGTTTGGGTGACCACCAGGATGGCTACTGCCAACCCTGCTACTCCCACTGCTGATGCAGAGCCCTTTTTCCAGCATGTCCAGTACAAGATGCTATGCAGAAAGCTGTGAGAAACCATGCTGCGGGCAATAACAGGATAATCCCCTCCCAGGGAAAGCATTCCCTGAACGCTTTGCAGTCAGCTTAGTCGAGCAAGAATGTTTGTCCCAGGGTCAGTGTG
>NW_010225184.1:5033-10035 GCF_000690775.1 Eurypyga helias | reverse complement strand
TTTGTCTAAAAAAACCTTTTTTTTTTTTTTTTTTTATTGGCGTTCACATGTTGATGTAAAGGTTTAAGTTTATTGAAGCTGCAATGGCAGTATTAAGGACACCCTGTAGTCCCTGGGTTTTCCAGCCGATTTGTTGGCTGGGAGAATCCTGAGGCATGTCTGTCGTGACCTGGGTTTACGCAGCCTGCGGGTGTATGCAGGTTGTGACCGTGGGTTTGCAGGGTTCTGTAATACACAAGGACACAGAGGCTTCATCCCCTCTCTCTCTCTCTCTCTCTATATATATATATATACGCTGTTACAGGTTCCTACAAACTTATCATTAGTGAAGCAATTCATCAACAACATAGCAGCGGATGTATTTACAATAGGTTGCTTATATGGGTGTATAATACTGGTATCAAGGGATACCATCATCAAGTGAACCAAGTCATCTCACAGGTAGGAAGACAAACCAAAACAGCCCCAAAAGTGGGCCCAGAGGGGGACCACTGAGACAACAGGTAGTGTCTCACTTCAGAGATGCTCTGCAGTACAGTCTAGAGTCAGCTGGGCATCCCCGGTGAGAGTCCAAGAGCTGGTAGAAAGTTCATGCAGCAAATCCACCCTGTTGAGGAATGGAGAAGTATGTGCAGCATGCAAGTTGGAGAGAGAGGCTACATTTTGGGTGAAAATTAAGTCCTTCTTATACCACAGAGACATAATAGGGTGTAGGACACCATCACTTTGAGCGGTCAATGGGTGCTGTTAATTTTCTCCTGTGATGGCCAATAACTGATGATGTTTTCTGTTCTTTCAGACCAATTTTTATTTTCCAGACCATTTTCCACCTTTACAGACAACAAATTTCTATTACAATCCCTTTTTTTTGTGCTTATCAATGGAATCTCAAGATGTAGTGACAGGACAAGGGGTAACGGGTTTAAATTGAAAGTGGGTAGATTTAGATTGGATATCAGGAAGAAATTCTTCATGGAGAGGGTGGTGAAGCACTGGAACAGGTTGCCCAGAGAAGCTGTGGATGCCCCATCCCTGGAAGTGTTCAAGGCCAGGCTGGATGAGGCTTTGAGCAACCTGGTCTAGTAGAAGGTGTCCCTGCCCATGGCAGGGGGGTTGGAACTAGATGATTTTTAAGGTCCCTTCCAACCCAAACCATTCTATAATTCTATGTCTCCAGTTTCTAGGTACCCCATCTGCACTTCAAAGAGGCTGCACTTCTCAAGGGCATGTCTGGTTCCCAGGCTGGCAGGCCTTTCTCTGTCAATATTTTTAAGCAGACGTTTTCTTTGGCTCAGTAATTTCACACTTCTAGCCAGTACTTTATGGCTGCTCACATCAGCACCCTAGCAGATTTGATTTCCTTCAGAAGGATGCAAAAAGAGATGTGGAGAAAAATTTACTGCCAGAGGAAAGAAGCTCGAGAGCCCAGGGAAAAGGATATTTCCCCAGGACAGAAAATGTTCTCTCTGTGTATAATGACCTTTGAATGTTTTGGAGCCAGTGATTTCTGTGCTAGGATCTTTCTGAAACTTACTCACTTCAGCTATGGTAAAATAATTCTCAAAAACTAAGACAGGTTTTCTATAAAGTTTGATTCAGGAGGCTGCTTCTCTCAGAAGAATAAGCATAGTGGTCAATATTGTCCGCAGAAGGACAATATTCCACCAAACCAGAAGTGTCGAAAGTTCACTGGTTTCATAGGCCAAATATAATTCTACCGACTTTATTTTTAAAAATCCTTGACAAATTAAACTACAAAGAAACATGTGTGAAAGAAAGAGAGTATGCACTATATGGCCACTTTCTGTGGTCTTAATGATGAAGATCCCATCTTGACCAAACACTCAGGAAGGCTTTCCCTGTTCTGATCCCATTTAATAACCCCATTTATTGCACCATAGGTCTGATTACTCACACTTTAACTAAGCATCTAAAGATGCTGTGTATTTTATTAAAACAAGATAGTACTGGAAAGAAAAATGAAGGTTAGATGCAAGCTTGGGTCAGAACCGAGGGAAGAAGAGCAGGAGAATGGTACAGATCTTATCCACAGGTGTTATAACTGACTACCAGTTTCCATTGCTCATCCCACAGTTTTCGTGTGCTGAAGCCTGCAGCACGCTGTGTGTTAGCAGTGTTCAAGAACCAAAATGAAGGAACAAGGACTTTTAATGGCAAACACTGGCTGTGTTCAAGTGTGCTCATTTGCCCACGTGCGGAGTTTTTACTTTCAAAGATTTTCTGGGGGCAGTTGAGGAGGCGATGTGACTTTCTAATGTTACCCCCCGAGACAGGAGGATGTGAGTAACCACAGCTGGCTGCACAAGAGTTAAATGGATAATTTGATTCACAGAATCCCAGGAAAACAAGAATCTGCATGCTATTTGGGCCTGGTGGTGTTTAGGACACTCAGAACGTGATCTGGTAGCCCAAGCATGGGTGTCTAGTGGCATTGGAAATGTCCCTCAGGATATCTGATGTCTTGAGATGTCTGCATGGGGTTGCACTGGGCTGAGGGACATTTCATTCCTCATGAACACTGCAAGTTAGGTGAGGAATATCTCAGTGACAAGTCGAGTTTCTGTGCTGTCCCTGACTAATGAATTGTTAATGACCACAAGTTGTGCTGCAGTTTAGGTGACACCAAGGAAAGAAAGTTGTTGTCATTGTAATGAGGATGAGTTAGACAATGCTTAAATGCTACACAGGTATGGGAGGTCATTGCTACATACCTTCTGGAGCATATCCACAAAAAGCTTCTTTAAGTTTTGCTCATATGGCAAAATTTTGCTCTAGTTTTATAGTCAAAATGAACAGCGCGTGCTCTGAGCTTGCAGGTCAGAGTGGGATTTGGATCGCAATCCCGTGAACAGAAGAAAAGTTCTTTATCAACATCTGCAATGAATCTAGAAGATGGTCCCGGCCAACGTAAGTCGGCCTCTGAAACGATGACTCACAGCTGATTTGTCCCCATTAAATCGGGAGCTCCAATACAAATCTGCCCACGAGAGACAGATCAGTGACCCACTGCAAAACTTGTTACGTAATGTTGTGCACAACTGGACTCATTTGAAAATGGGAGCTGTGAGTGCTGCAGCTCTCTAGCTAAGACATGAGCTGAAGAGGCAAATCTCACTTGTTGAAAGACAGCTGCACCCATTTTATACTCCCTGCCCCAGAAATACACCCCCCAAATTAAAAGATAGAGGACTGAAAGAAACTGGTTTTGCCTTAATAATGTATATACCAGCGGAATTTTGTGTCTTGCAATAAGGTTGGGCATGTTCCTCAGGCTTGGGTCATTGTTGGGGTGACCATGGAAGAAACTGAGCAATGGAGACAACGAGAGAACCATCAAACTGGACATAAGGGAACCTTCAAATGTAAATCAGGAGTTCATTCAGATATAAAAGCACCACGTAACTGGAAAGGATGGATAAATGTTCACCCTTGCTTCCTCTAATAAAGCTGGAACTCCATTACGGTCTTAGAACTGAATAGGTCCCTGAGATCACTGTCCTTGAAATCAAACACTTGGTGATCCTTCTCTGGCAGGGGGGTTGGACGGAAATAGTTGGATATAAAATGCAGTGGAATATCTGTACTGATGTTAGTATTACTGTAATGACCAAAATAGTAATTAAGTTCCTTGCTAGATATTGAAATTAGAGCTTTCTTTGGAGTTTCTGTGTATAATCCATCTTGCTTGGACTTGGGGAATTGGTAGGCATTTTCCTGGGGATTTTATGCTAACATAATGCATGACTGCTGGCTTTAAAGCTGCAGAATGATTTAGCTGTGATAACGTTCTCCCTTCATTGCTTAAAACCCAACCTTTCTCATTTTTGACTTCTAGGGTCACAGTGACAGCCATGTGCAACATGGACTTCAGCCGCTTCCCCCTGGACTCCCAGACGTGTTCTCTGGAGCTGGAAAGCTGTACGTTGTAGCCGTGTTTCTAGCTAGATGTGCTTCATGGCTGGCTGCACAAACACAGACTGGACATATTTCAGAATACAGCCTATTTTAGAGTCTGAAAAAATAGTTCATCAGAGTTACTGAGAGTCTATTGACTTACTGTTTTGTATACCTAGTCCTTATGCTGCGAGACACAGGAATTTGCAAGGAAAACATCCTTTTACAAATTTTTGTAGACACCACTTAAAAAAAAAAAAGCCACCAACAGAAATGTTCAACATATGCTGGTTCTCAACAGCTTGATGATGAGAAATCTGGGGGAGAAGTTTTGCTCTGTTCATTGCTTTTGATGGGAAGATGGAGCTTTCAAATGTCACAACAAAAATTGGTTGTCGTGATCATTGATTTTCCCAAAATTTCATCACCAATGTGGTTTATGTATGATATAATCCTGATCCTGCAAACCCTGTGACCTGGGCTTAGCTTCTCAGGAAGAAGTTTACTGTCTGGGGAAATGATGTGAGGAGTAAGATTTTCGTGACTGTTCTGCAGACTTTCTCCAGGGTCTGCCAAGACTAACATTGAATTGCTTTGAGGTTCTCACATCTATGTAACTGAAATTTTCCTCTACAAACAGCAGAATCACAGCATAATTTGGACTGAGAGGAGAGTTTTAGGTTGGTCTTGAGGTCAGCTGCTCCAACACCCTGCTCATAGCAGGGACAGCTTTATACTGGGTTCCTCAGGGCTGAGTCCAGTTTGGTTTTGAATATCTCCAAGGTAACAGAAGCTCCACAACTCTTCTGCGAAGCCTGTTCAAATGCTTCACATCCCTCATCCTGAAAAATTTTCATTTAACCTTCTTGGAAAAAATATCCTTTGCTGTAGCTTAATTCCCTTGCCTCTTGTCCTTTTGTTTTGCATCTCGGAGGAGAGTCTGAGAAAATCCTGTCTGTCTTCTATGAACCCCAGCAGGGTAGCAGCTGGAACCCACCACAAACTGCTCTTCTTCCAGTGGAACAACGAACTAAGCTTCCCCAGCCTCTCCTCTTATGCCATGTGCTCCAGTCCCCTGGTCATCTTG
>NW_010225184.1:0-5018 GCF_000690775.1 Eurypyga helias | reverse complement strand
CCTGCTACCTAGTGCACTAATTCCTTAGATTTTTAACTTACAGTCTTAAAATATTTCTAGAGTTTTGCTTCAAATCATACTTGTCACTTTTGCTTTTATCTTTCTAAGATAGTTTGAGGTGTCTGCTTCCCCTTCCTCTAAATTCAGGTGTTTAACCCATTAATATTTCCTGATCTATTCTTAAGCAATACCTTGTCTATGATTTTTGACATGTGATGCTCAGAAAAGTACCATTCTCTAGCTGCCATTTCATCAGTGTGGAGTAAAAAGAGGATGTGTTTCCCTGAATCAGGATGATCTGGATTTTTGTTGCTGTCATGGTATATCATATAGCAAGATCTTTTTAACTTGCTCTTGTTAGCAAACTTACTTGTGACACTACTTTATGCCAAAGATGCCTTTGAGTTTGTTAATTTTGTCTAGATCTATGAACTTTTTTTTACCCTTCCTGCTAAAGCCATGCTGTGTTGTATTTCTGCTTTCTCTAAGATGCTTACACTGATGAAGATCTGATGCTGTATTGGAAAAATGGGAACGAATCTCTAAAAACTGATGAAAAGATTTCTTTGTCTCAGTTTTTGATACAAAAATTCCACACCACATCGAGGCTGGCTTTCTACAGCAGCACAGGTATTGGCCTTTTCTGATTTAATGCTATTGCTAAAGCTAATGCTGTATTAACTACTTGTGAAAGAGCTCTTGGGATTATATGTTACTGGAATGTAGCCTCCACAGCCTGGACAATATGTGTTTTGAAAGATGAGTTTCTGTTCCCACTACCCCCTAGAAATAAAAAATCAAAGGAAAGCTCTTGCCTCTGAGTGCCTACCACCCAGGCTGTTCTCACTGATTCTGACTTTCCTCCTCTCTCAAAGGTTGGTACAATCGCCTCTACATAAACTTCACTTTACGCCGACACATCTTCTTCTTCTTGCTCCAAACCTACTTCCCTGCCACCCTCATGGTCATGTTGTCCTGGGTTTCCTTCTGGATCGACCGCCGAGCGGTTCCTGCCAGAGTCTCTTTGGGTGAGAGCAACTGCAACAAGCCATGACTGTGTGAAAAACTTTGAACGTGAATGTTTGGGCAGGAAAGGGAACTGTTCATTTTGATGGTTAAAGATATTGGGCAGACAAATGTTTGTTTTATCTGATGATTAATATAATGTAAAACTTGCAGTTGGTCTGAAGTCCTTCATCGCTAAGCAGTCCTGCTGATCTATACTTAGCTCAGGATAGAAAGGGCTGTGTTTTTAAGGATAAAGTTGGGCAGAGAAGAGAGGTTTCCATATTTATGAGTCGGTGAATCAAGATTTTTCCCTGTTGTCCAGCCCTGCAGTTCTGAGACGCACATATTGCCATAAGCGAGGGTAGAGTTTCACAGCAGTTTAGGCTCCTACAGGGAATTAAAGGCTTCTGTTACAATTTTCATGAGCGCCTTCCTTGAGCAGGGTCCTGCCATGTCCCAGATGCCACAACGGGTGTCCCAGCCAGGGAATGTGTCTTCCCAGACAGTCAGCACTGGTACCTTGGCCAGTGGCTTTCTCCAGGCTGCCTGGAGGGCACCGATGTGGCACACCTTCACAAAGCTGGGAAAGAAAGGCAGCAAGGGATCTGGTCCTATCAGCACCTGCAGACTTAGGTGTCCCTCTGTCTGGTGTGCCCTGGGGACACTCAGGGCATCTCCGTAACATCAGGCCTCAGATGACAGCAGGGCAGTGAAGGGAACGTGGCTTTCCTCTCATATCTGCAGTGCTGAGGATGAGAGGCCACCAGCCCTGAGGTAAGGCAGGGGTTGGCTTTCTCCTCTCCCGAGGGTGCCTCACAGTGAGGGTCCAATGTTTCTGGGGTAGGGAGGTCTCTCATTTGAGGGAGTGGGGAAAAAAAGGAGATCCTGGAAAATCATGCGCACACCAATCTGCCTCTCGGGACATCTAAAACCCCTCGGGAAGAGCTTTGTCTATGTCAGGACTGGAGGAAATTCTTTCAGCTGAGCATAAAAGGAGCCGATTTGTTTATCATTCCATGTGTAGGTTAGAGGAAGGCAAGAATGTAACAGGAAAAAAATCTCTGAATGTTAACGTGTAAGGCTTCCAATACTAGAAGTATACAAACAGTATTTTAGCCCACTTTTGTCTCACTTGGAGAGCTGTGCACTGCAGCAAACATACGAGAAGAGGCAGTTGGGCATCTACCCCACTGGAAGAAATGTGTTCAGTGGATACTATTTAAAAAAAAAAAATCGGATCCCACTGAAATGGGAACAGTAGCTGTGTTTACAGTCGTCACTGTTTTGAAATGGCTGAAATTGCTATGAATGCTTTTTGGCTCTGTTTTCTCTATTTAAATGGCTTTGGGAACTTGTAAATATTTTTATCTCCATGATGATCCAAAGTATATACTGTTTTGCAGGTTTTTATCTGTAGCTGTCTCAATACATATATATACACATATATATGTATGTATATATACACACACGTGTGTATATACATATTCACATACGTATATGTATATGAATATAAACACATATACATACGTTTATAAACTCGTACACCCGCACACATCTGTGTATATAATACAAGGGTGGTTGTTCAAAACCTTTTGATTCCCACAGCTTGAACTGTAAACAAGTATTTCTGGAGGTAAAAACACAGTGCTTTACTTTTGCATGGCTTCACGCAAAATTTTACCATTATTGCACGTCCCTTCTAAGATCAGTGATTTAAATCAAATCCTCTTTAGCTGTGTCCAAAAGTCAATACTGGGTTGCTTTCTGACAGTGCCTGTAACAGATTGGTACAGCAGGGAAGCGAGTCTTCGTCACCACTGGTCTCAGCAGACCCGACTCTCAGCACTGTTAAAATCCTAGAGGTTTAGGAGGGAGTTAAATGCTGTTCCTGCCAAAATGATGGCTGCTCCATTGCTCCCCAAAACTAAACCCATCATGTGCATGGAAGTGCAGGCAATGGAACAGTTCTGCATTGGCAGGAGAGATGCTTATCACAGATTTATTTCATCTCTAACATCTTTTAGAGCGTTAGGGACTGAATCACTCAGTAACATGTATTGCTCTTGGTTCTGTCCAGGGATTACCACCGTGCTGACCATGTCCACCATCATCACTGGGGTGAATGCCTCCATGCCCCGTGTTTCCTACATCAAAGCAGTGGACATCTACCTGTGGGTCAGTTTTGTGTTCGTCTTCCTCTCGGTGCTGGAATACGCAGCAGTGAATTACCTGACCACGGTGCAGGAGCGGAAGGAGAGGAAGCTCCGGGAAAGGGTGAGGAAACTTTTGTTTTGTTCATCCATTTATTCCTCTTTTTTTTTTTTTCCCACAGCTGATTTTTTTTTTATATTGACTGGTTTGTGTCTATAAAAGAAGACATCCATGAGTGTATAATTGGATCTATTTAGACCGCTCCACCTCAGGCTGAGCTGCTAACGCCAGAAAAAACCAGGGGTTGGTTTGATGGGTCTTTGTAGCAACATCAGAAAAGAGCAGAGTGTGATCTGTACTGGGGAAGTTTGCACCCTGTGGCTGCATGGGCATGACAAGAGGGGAACATATCAAATCTGATACTTGACTGTGGCTGCCACAATTGCTGTATTTTCAAGCTAAACGTGTTATTTGGAGCAAATGAATTCCCTCCCTTTGCAGTCAACTTTACTCTGGAAACTGGATTCAATGGACGTAAAGTGGAGTTGTTCCCCATTACCACAGTCAGTCAAGTTTTTGCTTGTACTTTTTAATGTGCTATGAAGGGTGTTATCGTGCATCCTTGGAGATTTTCAAGGCCTGACCAGACACAGCCCTGAGCAGCCTGGCCCTGCTGTGAGCAGGAGACAGGGCTAGAGACTTCCTGAGGTCCCCTCCAGACTGAATTGTCCTACAGACCCGTGATCCCTACTTCTTAGCCGTTAAACAAAACACCTTTTGAACACTAAGGCTTGGCACCAAATTTTTTCAGTCTCCACACACCCAGAACATTGCAATGTTTTACAGCTTATTCCCAACATTAGTTCACAGGTAACATTGATTGTGCCTACTGCCTTTGACTCCTGGAGGACTTTGTATCAGGCTTTCAGAAATGCCAGTGCACACATCATCTTTTGTATGATTTGACTATGACATTTCCCTCGCTGAACTGCTCTGTTAGCTTTGCATATCCTGCTCTGCACCTTACACTTCTTCCTATGACTTCCTTGAAGTACAGAATAGACCACCTACCGGACCAGTACCTTTCCTAGTTGACATCTCATCAAAAATTTAGCCAGATGATACATTTTAAAAAGCGATTGGAATAAAGTCAACAGAATGGTGTGACAGAATGTGACCTTTCTCCAAGGCCTTCTCAACAACAATGTGATTCTGGAAAGCTACCTGAACAGGTCCTGTCTGTCTTGATTTATTTGTGCCCCCATCCTAGTCTCCACTCAGGGCTCAGTAGTTTTCTGCAACACAAGGTAGAGATGCTCTGTGTGGTCTGGGGTCTTTTAGCCAGCCCTGCTCAGACTCCCCATGTCCAGAGAAGACCTATAAACCCAGTGCATCTTGACAGTACTCGGGAAATGACAAAAATCATCCATTCTAGGTTTGACTTGCCTAGAATAAACCTGTTTGTTTTTAACGGTGAGAAAGCTCTCCTTCTGTATAAGGGGGATGTAATGAACTTGAGAGGGTTTGCTGCAGTTCTGCTAAGTTTTCAGGAAAGTTTTCCCACATCCAGCAATGGCATAGCTTGTTATTATATCACAAATCTGCCCTGTATTGAGTCTTGTGCATTGAGTTCTATAATTGGCAAATGCCTTTTTACTGCCCAAAGTAAAATATTCTATCGAGTCTTCAGCACGTGACAGTATTAATCCCCAACAGTGGTAATAGGAACAGAGATGATAAGCAGCATTACTTGAGGGGATTGTGGCAAAAATGTAAGTGATGGCTTTTGAAGAAGCAGAAGAGGTGTTTCTCACTGTGAACGTAGATCTTCGTTGGCTTCGCCAATTGGACACTCACAA